>NC_048218.1:85554455-85762373 GCF_002007445.2 Ailuropoda melanoleuca
CTATGAACATTGGGGTGCATATGGCCCTTCTCTTCACTACGTCTGTATCTTTGGGGTAAACACCCAGTCCATTGCCCAGTTTTTAAACTTGTCCAGAGATGATGCATCTCTGGTGTCAGATTCATACAAAGAAAACCCAGAGTCTGATTTAGTAAACCAAAATGCCACCTTATTTAGATCTAAGACACAGGGCTTTGTCCAACTGTCTGCACATTCCCTTCTGGTAGGTAGAACTATACAGGAAATCAAATTACAGATCAAAAGTCTTCCTGGTGATCTTAGAAATGGAACAAAAAAGGAGATGTTATCATGCCACAGCAGCCTGGTCTATTTCCCTTCCCCATGCTCAGGATAGTTGCGTCTACTATCCTGATAGTCCCTTTCCCCCAGTCACTATTCATTAAAATTTCAATATAGAAAGGGCAGAGAGCTCAGAAAATTCGAGTCTGTCTGTCACCCATAGAGTATTACTTTGGCCAAGCTAGTTAAATACAACTGAGACAATCCAGATCTCAGTTACTCCAATCTTTTCTTCGAGATGTCTTCTTATTAGGATCCTTGTACCTTTTGAAGATTTGAGAAAGTCTTTATTTTATTAGTAATGATTATACAAACCACTTCTGGAGGTGGCTCTAAGTTGATCATTTCTATTACATGTCAAACAGAGAATTTAACCTGACTTTGTCTCTCCGTCCTATGAGCCCATCATAAGGGGAAATTATCAGCTACCATGCATCAACTGTAGAGTCAACTCTATCATTTATTTGCAGTAACACAGGGCAACCATGGCAAAGATCATCTGAAGCAGTTGCTTAAATGCATGTATGATACTTTCCAAAAATATTTGCCTCCTTGGGTTTTTCTTAGATTATTTTTCCACTGTGTTTGCCTTTCTTGAGTCAGACAATGGAACCCAGCAACGCACTGAGCTAGAAAGAATATAATATTCTTTACTCGGCGCTTCACCAACAGGTAGTGTTCTTTCTTTCTCTCTCTTTCTCTCTCTCTCTCTCACCCCCTCTTTCTTTCCTACCTCCCTTCCCTCTTTCTCCTTCCTTCTCCCCCTCTCTCAATAAATTCCATTTAAAGCTAAGGATCAAGAAGTAATTCTTCAGTAGATCAGCTACCACAGCAGAATTCTCAATCTCTGTTGGAAAATCTCAAATGTTTCTCCTTAATTAACCTAATGAAACAATTTTTGCATAGTGGTTTTAAAAAAATAAAAGTTTTGTCTTACACTCTTTCCCTAGTGAGACATCAGGTGAAGACATGGGAGCTTTCTAAGTACTTAGAATGGAATGGCCAACGCAAGGACTGTGTCCAAGGAGGCAAAAGCCAAAGGTGACCCAGAGAAACAGGCACCAAACAGATAATCAGAACAGTAGAGACAAGGAGCAGACAGTGGGATGGTAGCAAACAAAAGTCAGAGCAGGGACTAAGGTCAGAGCAGGCAAAGAGATGGCAGGAAGACATCTGGAGGCAGACAACTTGTCACCT
Source organism: Ailuropoda melanoleuca (assembly GCF_002007445.2). NCBI lineage: Eukaryota > Metazoa > Chordata > Mammalia > Carnivora > Ursidae > Ailuropoda > Ailuropoda melanoleuca. Next base: position 85,555,953 of record NC_048218.1, read on the forward strand.
GAGGAAGTAATCTTTTTAGGAGAGTGATGATGGAGAGAACAAAGTTAAACTACGGTTCACAACAGCAAATGGACATTACTGCAATGAAAGCTGTGTGAGGGCAGCGACAGGTCAAGCAAAACACCCCAATGTGATCCAGGTGTTCACAAGAACCAGTCATAGCTTTCCCCCCCAACAGGGTTAAGTGAAAAGATGCCATCTGGCTCCTTTCTCAACCAGTTGCTTCAGTTAAGACGTCATGAAAATCAGCACAAGATACTCCCAGGGATAGTCATTATCTTCAAGCCTCCTGACAAGTTAGATTTCCTAGGAAAAAATGAATAGGAAATAAGGTGTAAGGGAGTCCAGATTCACAAAAGCTTCACCTAGGCTTGGCAGGACTCCTGGGTGGTTTAATCTTCCAGGATTCTGATTTGTTCTGCTTTCCTTTGAAATGAAATGGAAGCCTCCAAGAGACCCTTCTATTTCCAAAACATGTTAAAGTCTGCCAAGAGTTTAATTTATATTTTGGATGAGACGGTATCACCTAATTCTCTTTAGTAAATACTGATTAAGTATATGTTCAGGAGAAGGTTTGTATTTGTATGATACCAGTGAAAAACTCTCTGAAGATGAACAAAAAAAATTCTACAAGAAATATTTTCCATTAAATGACCCTATGGTCCTTATTTTATGGAGACACAGAGCTAAATGTTTCTCCAGCGAAGACCCACCGTAAGCCAGGGACCATGCTGACCCTATTACAACACTGGGACACTACTTTCTCAACACTAAGAGATCTAAGTCATGAAATTTCCTCCCAAATATCATGTAAGAGCTTTTCATTTAATTGCAGTAAAGAGAGTTCATACAACAATTGCATTAACATGTGTTTTAACAACTTGAGTGATTTTAACACTGATGGCACAAAAACTACACTGAAACTAGAAGTCGTTTCAAGGAATAGCACCATTTTGGAAAAGAGCCACCCTTTTACCTTTTTCCTTTCGTAAATCTAAGGATTCTAAACAGATTTGAACTCACAGCTGGCAGCTCCCATTTATTTCTTTTCTTTCTTTCTTTCTTTCTTTCTTTCTTTCTTTCTTTCTTTCTTTCTTTCTTTTTTTTTTTTTTTCTTTTTTAAGTAGGCTCCATGCTGGGCCTTGAATTCACAACCCTGCGGTCAAGGCCTGAGCTGAGAGCAAGAGTCAGACACTTAACCACCTGAACCACCCAGGTGCACCCCCCCTCCAATTTCTTTTAAGGAATTAAGCAGTTGCTATTGCTGGCCCACAGTTTTCAATAAAAGCAATTACCTATCTATAAATGTATTAATAGTTCAACCAATAAATCAACCATTCCCTTTAAGCCAAACAATATACCAAGTGCCATAGTAGACACAGAAGCATAACATGGTCTTTGCTGATTACTATGTTTGTCCCTCATACCCCCAAATCTATTTGTCCCCTTTCTCTTCCATGCTTTGTTCCTGGGGAGGTTGACTTCTCTAGACTGCATCCCTGGATCTACTTCCCCTCCAGTTTATAGTTGGGTTTGGCTATTGGAAAGCCAGCAAAGATCAAAGATCTGCCTGTGCAGAGTGAGGGTCTTTATCTCCCAGCTCCCTCCCCGCCTGGCCTGGCTTCAGACAGTGGTTATGGTTCTTTAGGCTATGGCTGCTGTCGAGGGCTCATTTCTCTTCTATGAGGCGCAAGCTCTCACCAGGCCCTCACAACAAGAAAAGGTCCCTCTTCTCCTTCAGACCTAGGGCTAGGAATCAATTTCAACTCTTGCTAGTCTCTAGGTGACTCATGATGCCTTGCTAACTCCCAAACTTCTGTAGATAGGCCCTTCATTAAATTATTTCAGTCAAACCTTTTGAGTACACCATCTTCGCCTAACCCTGATCTCTGCTCCTAGAACATTCAGAGTTCATATTAGAGAACAAATAAGGGAAGAATAGAGCTGATTCCTTTCTAGGGGATGGAAACATTCCATTTCTTGATCCAGGTGATGGTCACCTACACAAGATTTGTGCACATCACTATATACATGGGTAATCAATTAAGTGATGGGATGTCATAAAAGCCAAGTGTCAGGGGAACACTCAGGGTAATTGGGTTGTAAGTATTTAGCAGAGGACAACAATGAACAGTTGGGGACAAGGTGGGAGAAGGCTTTAGAGAAAGAGAGCTTTGGGCTCGCACTGAAAGGTAGCAATTGGACTAGCAGAGACAAGAGACCAGTGCTGAGAGGAGACCCCCAGTGTGTCCAGATGGGAAACAACATAGGAGCCAACAAAACAGACAGACTAGACACTGGCAGATATTTCTTTGACTTCTATCAAAAGATCACTTTATTTGATTACGTCCCCATCCTCAAGCAATCTACGCTCAATGGGTCAGTATGTGACCATTTCAAGTCAATTGTTGTGAAGAAATAACTCGAATCATGTGACCTACCCTTTTCCATAAGATAGAAAAACAAAAAATCTCCCCTATCCAGAGCATCCCATCAGAATTCTCATGGCATGCCATCATCTCAGGTAATCTCCTGAAGTTGAGATTTTACAGCACTCCTTTTTCAATGAGCCTGAGCCAATCATTTATTTCCCACTTAATCAGCTTAGTCCTTGGAGCCTGCACTTCACTAGGAAACCATTTGGGAGAAAGACAAGTATTCATTGAAAATATCTTGGTTCATTGAGCCAATGAAGAATCAGAAAAGATAGGAGCCTTTATTCTTTACAATGCTTTGTCATGCTTTACAATGTTGATTTTAGACGAGTCAAAACTAAGTATCTGGCACATGAGTGGGATAGCATGTCTCTGTTCACTCTAAACGTTGTTTAGAAGATCTACATACCAAAATAACCTCATCCGGCACTAGACATGGCTTCTAAAAGAGTTTGTCATATCCATCATGGGGAGCTTTTTAATTATGGAAAAGAAAATGACAGGAAGACGGAGCAACTGAGATGATGTAGTGATGGATGGAACTATACTGAAAGTTTAGGTTAGTTACTTGAAGTAAAGGTTATAGAAAAGTTGCTGACAGGAGAAGAAACTATGTAAAATCAGGCACTTCCCGCATGCATTTTGAATGTAAATACATTTAGCACCCAAAGAAGTGTAGGGGAATCTAGCTATTTTGGGCTATACTGAACAAGGACAGCTGTATGTTCTCAAATATATGGCTCAACATTTATAAAGGGGGTGGGGAGAGAAGACAAAAACCCACTAAATGGCCTATTTGAGTTGGCCATTTTAAGATTCCTTTAAAGTTCTGACATGCAAAATTGATTCTCTACTAACCAACATATCAAGTATCGGTCGTTGGCAAACATTCTGTTAACTGATATTTGGATTAGAATATGAAGACAGAGGGTTCTCTCTACACAATAAGCCACTTCAGTTCACCTCATCTCATTTTGTCTGTCCCCATGCATGTGTTTGGGGGAAGGGGTTACGCAAAGGGATCAATCACTCTCCATACATGATGTGGGTGTCCTCAAGGTAGCTAAGAATCTATGGACTTACTTCTCTGATTTTCTCATTGTTTCTACTGGCAAAAAGGCTCTTGGAAACCTCTAAGCAATAATGTGTGCTCATTTCAAAAGGCAGATTTGCTGTTTTCCCTTTTCCATTAATAAGTATTAATTGATAAATCTGTTAGCAAGTATTTAATGAACTCTAACATGATCTCAGCACTGTGCTAGGAGCTTTGGAAGAAAATAAAACATGATCCCTGACCTCAAAAACTTACAGAATCTTTGGCTGGAACAAGACCAAGTCACATTAAATAAATCTAGCAAAGATGCAGGAATATGCAGAAATATAGTTCAGAAAATACTCCAAATGGATCAGTTCTCCAGACCTTGCCACACCATGACTATTTTTATTAAAATATATCTGGGAGTGGAACTCAGTTTTGGAGCTTTGTGAAAGTATTTCCTTTTACATTCCTACCATCCTGGCATAGAACTGTTGGATGCCAGCCATTTCATATCCTCCTTCCTCCCTCTCTTATCTCTCCCTGATGCATGATTTACCCACCCCTGGAGCTCCCACCATCTGGATCAGACTTTCTGCCTCCCTGCACCTAATTATTTCCCTGATTCTCTAGAGTCATCTCTTCCTTTTTGCCTATGACTCAACCTTTTATTAGTGAACAATTAATTCTTTGCTTTTCTAATGTTCTCTGCTCCATTTTCTTTTCTTATATTCTGCTAAGTGCACACTGACAGATAAATATAAAAGTATTTTCTGTTGCACATGTGCACACACACAAAGTAAACCTTTTCTTAACCTCACTGAAGACACCATGCTCCTGGTTATTTCTGCTAGGTTGATATTGTCAGAGAAAGCCCTGAAAAAAATGTGCAGAAAGGTTCAGTTACTATGGAGGGAATGGAGGGGATGTGAGGGCATCTTTGCTTTTTTGACTCAGAGACTTCAAAGAAATACTCCCAAAGGGATGCTGACAAGAGATTTGAGCTGACAGGATACGTTCTCAGAGACCATGATGGATCTCCTCATTACCTGGGAGTGGTTAGGTTTTGGAGCTGTTTGGAAGTATTTCCTCTTACATTCCTATAATCAAGGCAGGTTCATCCTGAAAAGTAGCCTGCTGACAGGGGTGTGCACTGGCTATGATAGAAGAACAATGATTGTTAATTAAGAAGAGAACCCAGCAACAAGAAATCATGAGTCCTTTGGTACCACAAACTTGCCCAACTATTTGTCTTGGCAGTGCTTTTAGTACCTTGAGCCAGTTCCGCCTGTCAGATCTCAGAGAGTTATTCTAATTGGTACAGAAGTTTAAGAAACTCTCCTGGAACAAACTGGCTACTGTTTCCTAGAAAGAGTTGCAACATTATCACTTGAAAATTGATCAAATGTTTTTGAGCAACTCATCTAAAACATCTCCAGTGAAAATGTGTCCATATTTTCACAGGTAAATATAATAGGAAGAATACTTTCATAGGTTCAACACTTTTCAGTTTACATGAGAGCCAAACATGTCCTCTCACTTACTCCCATTTCCCCCCCATCCCAACCCAGCAACCCATGAGGTGAGCGCTATTATCACTAGTTTATGGTTGAAAAATCTGAGCAGATAGATTTGCTCGCCTGGACCCACATCATAAAGCTCTTTAGAAACCTAAGCAGAACTTAACCACAGATTTTCTGACTCCAAGTTCACTGTTACTCCTTTTAACTTACTATTACTTCAGAAGATGAGAATGTATCAATTCAGGGGGGAAAAAAACTGAGTTAAGAAAAAAATTAAAAGCAAGGTAATGGGGATATGGTGCTTGCACATGATTTGTGATGTTAAGATTAAACAGTAGAATATCACTAAACTGGTGGAGTAGGAGCCCCAGCCTGCATCCCTCTACAAAGATTGACAATTAGGCAGTTTTCCATGAACAAAATAGCTCTGGGTGAGCTCAGGATTCCACTCAAGAAACTTCAGCAACATAGTGGAACAAAATAACCCTGAGAATAACTATACAAAAGGGAAGGAAGAGCAGATTCATTTGCTTGCCTCAGTGCATCTACCAGGTTGGCACTGTTCAGCACCAAGAGGAAACTCTCTGAATGGAAGGAGCTCCCTTTTATTGGGAAAGGGAAAGCGGAATGAGTGACCAGCTTCCCCAGCCTTTTTAGTGTGCTGCACAAGGGACTCTCTTCAGTTTCACCCAACCCTAAGACCAGCAAAGCTGAGATGTATAGATATAGCCTGGAATAAGAAAGAAAAACAGGGGCTACGAATACAAGCCATAGGATGAGCTAACAAGGAAGAGAATAATTAAATTCTCCAAACACAAGATGTAGAGTGGCTAAATTGATTTAAAAAAAAAAAAGAAAGAAAGAAAGTCCCAATTATATGCTATCTACAAAAGACTCACTTCAGCTTTAGGGACACACATGGGCTCAAAGTGAAGGGATAAAAAAAATGATATTTCATGCAAAAGGAAAGCAAAAGAGAGCAGGGGTAGCTATACTTATATCAAACAAAATACACTAAGTCAAAAGTTGTAGCGAGAGATAAAGAAGGTCATTCATTATATAATGATAAAGGGGTCAATTCATCAAGATAAGGTAACAATTATAATTATATATGCATTCAACATCAGAGCACCTCAATACATTAAGCAAATACTAACAGATCTGAAGGAAGAAATAGACAATGATACAATAACAGTAGGGAACTTCAATACCCCCACTGTCATCAATGGATAGATCACTCAGAGGGAATAACAATAAGGAAATTCTAGACTTGAACTATACTTTAGACTTAGCAGACATATACAGATGATCTCATTAAAAAGCAGTACTGGGTGTTACACGCAAGTAATGAATCATGGAACTTTACATCAAAAACTAGGGATGTACTGTATGGTGACTAACGTAATAGAAAATTATTATTAAAAAAAAAGCAGCAGTTTCTCAAGCACACATGGAACAGTCTCCAGGAAAAATCATATAATAGATCATGGAACAAGCTTTAGTAAATGGAAGAAAACTAAAATCACACTAAGTATCTTTTCTGATCACAATTTTATAAAATTAGAAATCAATAACAGGAGGAAAACTGGAAAATTCACAAATATGTGGAAATTAAACACCACATTCTTAAACAACCAATGGATGAAAGAAGAAATCAAAGGGAAATCAAAAAATATATTGAAATACATAAAAATAGAAATATATCCAAACTTATGAGATCAGCAAAAGCAGTTTAAGAGTGAACTTTGTAGCAATAAATGACTATACTTTAAAAAAAAAAAACTCAAATAACCAACCTAACTTTACACTTCAAGGTACTACAAAAAGAATAAGCCCAAAGTTAGCAGAAAGAACAGAATAACAAAGATCAGAGCAGAAATAACTTAAATAGAGAATAGAGAAACAATAGAAAAGATCAACAAAACTTTAAAAAAAGGGGGGGGGATTAAAAAAAATAGACTAACCTTTAGCTAGACCAACCAAGGAAAAAAGTGAGGACTCATATAAAATTATAAATGAAAGGGAGGACATTACAATAGATACTACAGAAATAAATGGGATTATAAAAGATTACTATGAACAACTATATCCTGACAAATTGGACAACCTAGAAGAAATGGACAAATTTCTAGAAACATACAACTTGCCAACATTGAATTATGAAGAAGTAGAAAATCTGAATAGATCAATGAGTAAGAAGATTGAATCTGTAATCAAAAACATCCCAAAAAAGAAAAGGCCGAGACCAGATGGCTTCACAGGTGAAGTCTACCAAACATTTAAAGAAGAATTAATGTGAATCTTCTCAAAATCTTTCAAAAGATTGAAGAAGAAGGAACACTCCCAAACTCATTTTGTGATGCCAGCATTGCCATGATACTAAAGCCAGATAAAGATGCTACAAGAAAACTACAAGCCAATATCCCTGATAAACATAGATGCAAAAATTTTCAACAAAATACTAGCAAACTGAATTCAACAGTACCTTTGAAGGATCATACACCATGATTAAGTGGGATTTGTTTCTGGGATGTAAGGATGTTTCAATATACGCAAATCAATAAATGTGGTACATCACACTAACAGAAAGATAAAAATTATATGATCATCTTAAAAGATGCCAAAAAAATCATTTGACAAAATTCAACATTCTTTCATGATAAAAACAGTCAACAAAATGGGTATATAAAGAACATACCTCAATATAATAAAGGCCATAAATGACAAGCTCACAACTAGTATCACACTCAATAATGAAAGGTTGAAAGATTTTCCTTTAAGATCAGGAACAAGACAAGGGTGCTCACTATCACCATACCTATTCAATATAGTACTGGAAGTCCTAGCTAGAGCAATTAGGCAAGAAAAGGAAATAAAAGACATCCAAATCAGAAAGGAATAAGTAAAACTATCTGTTTGCTGATAACGTAATCTTGCATAAAGAAATCTTAAAGACCCCATTCAAAAACAGGATAAACGTATTTAGCAGTTTCAGGATATGAAATCAATATACAAAAATCAGTTGCATTCTATACTAACAATGAACTATCTGAAAAGAAAAAAACAATCCCGTTTCTTATAGCATCAAAAAGAATAAAATACTTAGGAATTAATTTAACCAAAGAAGTGAAAGATCTATGAACTATAGAAGCCTGATAAAATAAATTGAAGAAGACACAAATAAATGGAAAGATATTCCATGTTCATGGATCAAAAGAATACTGTTATAATGTCCATACCACCTAAAGCTATCTATATATTCAATGAAATCCCTAACAAAATTTCAATGGTATTATTCACAGAAATACAAACAACAATCTTAAATTTCTATAGAACTGCAAAAGACCCAGATAGCTAAAGAAATCTTGAGAAAGAACAAAGCAGGAGCATCACACTTCCTGATTTGAAACTATATTACAAAGCTATAGTAATCAAAACAGTATGGTATTGGCATAAGAATAGATACATGGATCAATGGGACAGAATTGAGAGTCCAGTAATAAACCCACACATATAAGGTCAATTGATATTTGATAAGAAAGCCAAGAATTCTCAAAGGGGAAAAGGTAGTCTTTTCAATAAATGGTGTTAGGAAAACTAGATAGCTACATGCCAAAAAAATGAAATTGGACCTCTGTCGTACACTACTTACAAAAGTTAACTCAAATGGATTAAGGTCTTATATGTAAAACCTAAAACTCTAAAAATCCTGGAAGAAAATATAGGGAAAAAATCTCTCTTTGACATTGGGTCTTGGCAATGAATTTTTAAATATAATTGCAAAAACACAAGCAATAAAAGGAAAAAATCAACACATGGGCCTACATCAAGCTAAAAAGTTTCTGCACAGAAAAAAAATGCAAAGTCAGTCTACAGGATGGGAGAAAATATTTGCAATTCCTATAACCAATAAAGGGTTAGAATCCAAAATACGTAAGAACTCATACAACTCAAAAGCAAAATCAAAAAAACAAATAATCTGATTTTTTTAAACAGGCCAAGGAAAAATAAATAAGATGGGCAAAGTATCTGAACAGACATTTTTCCAAAGTCGACAGGCAAGTAGCCAACAGGTACATGAAAAGGTACTCAGTATCATTAATCAAATGCAAATCAAAACTGCAATGAGATACCACCTCATATCTGTTAGAATGACCATCATTAAAAACACAAAAGACAAACACTGGTGAAATGTGGAGAAAAGCAAACCCTTTGTGCACTGTTGGTGAGAATGTCAACTGGTGCAGCCACTACAGAAAACAGTATGGAGGTTGCTCAAAAAGTTAAAAATAGATCTACCATATGACCCAGCAATCTCACTCCTAGGTATATATCCAAAAGAAATGAAATCATCATCTCAAAGAGATATCTGACCTCCCACACTCATTTTAACATTATTCACAAAAACCAAGACATGGAAATAACCTAAGTGTCTATAAATGAATTAATGAATAAGGAAAATGTCGTATATATACAAAGTTATTCAGCCAAATAAAGAAGGAAATTCTACCATTTGTGGCAACATGGATAGAACTTGAGGGCATTATGCTTTTTTTTTTTTTTTAATCAAGTCAGACGGGAAAACACGAATACTGTATAATCTCATTTACATCTAGAATCTAAAAAATCCAAACTCACGGAAGCAAAATGTAGCAAGATGGTTGCGAGGGGCTGGAAGGGACGAGGAGATGTTGGTCAACAGATACAAACTTCAGTTATAAGAGGAATAAGTTCCAGAAACCTGGTTTATAGCATGGTAACTATCATTAATAATACTGTATTGTATACTTGAAAGTTGCTATGAAAGATTTTAATTGTTCTCACCATAACAGCAGCAACTACATGGCAATTATGTGAAGTGAAGAATGTGTTAACTAACCCTACTGTGGTAAACATTCCACAATATATACGTGTACAAACCATCATATTCTATGCCTTAAACTGACACAATCTTATATGTCAATTATATGTCAATAAAGTTGGGAGAAAAGAGAATAAGCTGACTGATTTCCTCAAAATAATGATGACTGAAGTTTCTAGACATAAGCTTGGTTTCCTCAAAGGATTGACTAATTCCACCAAAACGTCTCCTAAGCAAGTAATTCATAAACATTTCAGTCACTTGGAGCTCACTGGTTAAACTAAACTGTAGTCACACTAGCCAATGGATAAAAAATATCGTGAAAATATACTGGGTAAGAGGAGAAAAATATTACCATAGACTGGCAAGATAAACACCAAACCCCGACATGGGTATCTCTGGAGGGTGGGATTGTAGGATTCTTTAAGCTGGACTTTTCTGAATTTTTCAAATGTCCTACAATAAGCCAACATTGCTTATGTAATTAGGAAGATAATTATATATTTTTATTTATTATAAGAATAATGCCATGTTAGATGATGAATAAAATACAAAATTACCATTAAGATCCAGAAGCCATCATATAAATTAGTAATTAAAGAAACCAGTCCGAAACCTTTTGCCAAGTCTCTTGAAAACCATTAGTGACCCGTGCTCCCCAGATCATCCCAGAGACAACTTTTCTAGAGGCTTCTGAGAGAATGGTAGCATATATTTACTTCCTCTCACTCCCAACTACAAACTAAAGTTGAATTTTAATAATGGTTTAAATCTTCTTTTGTCATATTATTTATTTAAACATGTCATTTTAGAAATGTCTTCATTTGAGACAGAAGTGAAAGTAGTTTTTCCTACTCTTAGGGTTTCATCACAGGTATGTCATGTGTCAGGAGGTATGGAAATCTTCTTGAGGGTGGTCAATACTGCAGTCATGGGGAGGTCAGGTGGGCTTGTGCAGAAAGGAAACAATGGCTATCATAGGCTTTACCCAAATGTGTGATGTTTCTGGAGCCTTGCTACTGCCCACCTCCCAGGGTAGAGCTACACACAGCATACCTATCTTCCACCTTCTCTCTCCATTAGTCCCAGCACCCTTTCTTCTCCTGTCCTTTGCTTCTAATCAGGTTCAGTGTCAAGGATCCTAAATGAGGATTTATGGTGTCATTTTAAAGACTTGTTAGGGCCTGGGGTGTCTGGATGGCTCATTCAGTTAAGCATCTGACTCTTGGTTTGGGCTCATGTCGTGCTCAGGGTCGTGAGATCAAGCCCCTCCTCAGGCTCCATGCTCAGCCCAGAGTCTGCTTAAGGTTCTCCCTCTTCCTCTGCCCCGCCCCCAATTAAGTAAATAAAATAAAGATTTGTAAGGGCCTAAAGTGCTAAAACATAAAATGCACAGAGCTGACACGTATGCATAAAATAGGTCTCCTCCCTTGGAAGAGGGAGTGGTTTAAAATTAAAAAAAAAAAGAAAGAAAGAAAGAAAATCTTAATCAGCAGAATAGTTTTCAACATAGCTGCATTCTGAAAGTCAGACTAGAGGAAAGAAGTTGGAGGCTTACTTAACTGGCCTTGCCAACAATGGCTTCTGAGACTAAAAAGAATAGAGCTTTTTGTTTTGTTTCCAGCCTACTTTGTAATAACTCCTTGAAATGGGATTTTCAATATACTCCATGCTTCTACATTCATATCCTCATTTCTTCTCTCTTCTTTGCTTCCAAAAGTTGAAGAGTCTCTCACATTTGATTATTGGCAACTGTTCCCGTGATTCACTACTTGAATTTTATTCCCCATAATACAAATTATTTCACATTTCTGACTGTAGGACAGATAAGCATGAGTCTGTCCTAGAACATTCAGGTAATATAATTGAATGATACTGGACGAAAGGAAATGTAGCTTTTAGCACTACATAATGGTGTCTTCGGGAGGATGAAGTTTATAAATGACAAAGTTCAGCTAGGCTCTAAGCTCCGTGAGGGTAGGGACCATGCTCTCCTCTCCCCATCACCAATACCTAACACAAGTCTGGCACCCAGCACCTGAAAGGGGACAATCACATTTAAATTGAATGGAAAGGAAGTTCAGTGATGCCTTTAGGCTTCATAAGGCTAGAGCATCATTAAAACCTGGGTTCCAAATAGGCTAGCAGTTTCAGAAAACCCTGTGTGATGCGTGCCCACCTGCCATGTAAACAGGCCACGGCACTGACCGAGAGAGCAGTGGGAGATGGAGCTGGCACGCTCCACAATTGGGTGTGAAACCTGGTGAGACTTGGCAGTCAGTCCGAGCCAAGGGGGTGGGGGGTGAGAAACCGCTCTATCTTTAAGGACAGGCTTTCTGGAGAGGCCTGTTCTCAAAATCTCAAAGCTGTGACAAGTCACCACAAATCTGTCCTTGGCAAAACAGACTGCAAAATGAAGTGAGGCAAAATGTGAAAGACACCCCCAACTTCTGCACAGAAATATTGTCGCAGGATAACATTTGAGGAGCCAGAGCTTGTACCCCATTACCAAAGAAGTCCAGCCTCATCCTCAGTTCACCAAAATCTATCCCAAGGCAAAAGCAGGATGCTGTTGCACCATCTGTGTCGGTAGGTAGGGACCTATTTAAAACTAGGCGTACAACTGGAGTTATTCCATGATCTCAGTTCCCAGCTGAGAGCATCTGAAACACCCTCTGCCCCGTAAGATAGAGGGAAAAACTACACACCGTCAATGTTCAGGGTCAGGAGAGGTCCTGGGGAGAAGATGAACGCCTTTTAGAGGTGGGGACAGAGTGGCCAAGAGGGTTCCCTTGAGGCTCAGTGACCCCAAGACGATCCCACCCTGCTGTGTTCTAAAGGCTCCGACATATTCAGCAGTCTTTCTCCTATAGTAGCTTCAGAAAGATTTTTTTGTTTTGTTTTCCTTTTTTTCCGTTTCAGAGATCTTTTGCCTGGTCTGGCAAATAAAGTCATCCTTCATTATTCTAATGCATAAAACATTTCCAGCCAAAATGCAATTCAATTGCACCAGAGCAAAGCTTCCGGCACAATTTTCCCAAGTCAGTAGGAACACAGAGTGGTAAGCATGAGAATCCCATTCTGAAAAGCAGAAGCAGAATGTAGTTCCCTCCCCACTCTGGGACAGGGTACGAGACACCAAGGAAAACCTGGGAAAAACACAATGCAGGAGGAAAGGAACATTCAGAAGCCCAGGAAGGAGTTGTGAAGTGCTAGAGAAGCCTCGGAGGGCAGCACATTAACGAGTGGTGATTAAAGAGAAAAGCTTCAAGGAAGCAGAGATGTGCTAGAAGTCAACAGGAAATGGACTGTGGTTTTGGAAGGTCAGCTAAGAGCTAACTGTGACCGTTGGTAAAAGAGGCCAGTTTCCTACAGTAGACACTAAGAGAATGTCTAGGTCCCAGACTTCCTTGTCAATTTTGAATCTGAGAGTTACCTCGACGAAGGCCTCTCTTCCACGAGGCCAGTTCCATAAACCAAAGGTGCTCCCTCGGCTGCCTGGGTTTCAAAGACCTGAAGATGCAGAGATCTATCCCACTCTTGCGCACAGGTGTTCTAACGGACTCCTCAAAGATGTAAGATGGCCAGGCTCCAGCCATGAGGCAGAAGAGCAGCTTTTTTGTCTTCACAGAAACCAAACACCTATTTCCTGCGAAGCCAGATAGGTAATTATGGGGAAAACAAAACCATGTTTTGGGGTTGTCGGGCCAGCCCTGCAGGTTCTCGACAGAAATCCACGCAGGGAGTCAAAAGACTTGTCTGGATGAGTGTCAGTCTAAGGGGCAAGATTCTACCTGGAGTGCCCCGCAATGTCCGGTGCCATGAAAAAGGCAAAGCCGCTGCCTGTGTTCAAATGTAGATTTTTCAGAAGAGTTCATTCCCCCCAGGCTGCCAGGTTCAGAACGGGCCGGGTGAGCCCAAGTACCAATTCAAATGTGCTTAGCAGTACTGAATCCTGCTGGATTGCAGCTCTGTACTGTCCAATGTTGGGGAAACTACTTAAATTAAGGCCCTAATGTCTCTTGTCAGAGCACAAATGGATAAAGTCTTCTCCCACTTCCTGAGGAGAAACCAGTCTCTGGGAAAGCTGGGAGCACGCTGGAACACTGCAAGCCACGGATGTCTAAATTACCCAGCCAGGTGAGTCCATCGAGTTCTCATCTGAAAGGTGCCCTGAAGCGACACAGACATGAGAGCCGATTCACACTGACATACTTAGCAGCTCAGAAAGCCCGTGTGATTAAAACTAATGGATATGCATGGGAGTTGTGTGTGTGTGTGTAGGCAGAAGGAGGTGTGGCTTTTGATACACTCTTGTTCCTCTGGTATGGAACATTTACATTTCTGGTTCTCATTTGCAAAATAAAATAAAATAAAATAAAGCAAAAGAATAAACAGAAAATATGCCTTTGGTTGCTTCTGCCAACATCTGAGCAAACCTTTAAGGAGCTTCTAGGCAGTAGCACTTGGCACTGTGCTTTATAAGTTGGTATAAAATTCTTGGTGCCAAATGCTCAGGGAGAATATGCCTGTGACTCTGCAGGAAGACTTTGGCAGAAAGCCCACTCCCTCGCAAAGGGGTCTTCCATAGCGCCTTTGCCATGGAAATCCAATGCAATTCCGTGGCACCGGGGACCAGCATCTTTTCCTGGCATGACACTTTGCCTAGTGCCATGTGTGCATAGCCAAGCACATATCTACTGAGTGTGCACTCAAATTCTGTGTGACTCTCCCCATGAACCAGGCTTGGGCAGTCAGGAATGTGTCAGGACAATCCCAGACAAGGAGACAAGGAGAGTGTTTTCCTGGAAGGCCCCCAGCAGTTCTCACACTGGACAAAGCCACCTGATAACACCAAGGCCTGAGTCAGAGCCTGTGTTCTATATGAGTGATTAAGCCCCCAGAATGTCAGAAGGACTCCACTGCAGTCTCCCTTGGCAAGTGAATTGTTCCAACTTCCACTTCAAGCACATTATTGATCCTGGAGAGCAAGTCTGCCCTACATCTAATAGACACCGAATGTTGGTTTGAAGGTCAAGAGGAGGGACAGGACGGGGGAGGTTCTGCAATGGTGCTGATAGCAGCGGTTTACATAAGGACACATGTGTAGGTGAGAAAAAACTCCACATTGAAGCTGGGGTCATGATCAGTCTCCATCTCAAAAGATATGAACAACGGCATCACTCATCCAGCAACTCATTGACGTGATACCGGGGACAGTCTCAAGTTTCTATAGGAGAAACTATACTCTCATTCCACTAACCTCAAGGAGCTTATAATCATAATACTCGTAGAGGTGTTTTGCATTTTACAAAACACTGCTGCATATATCAATAAGGAAATAAGTAATAGCATAAATTGAGAATAAAAGAGATCAGCAATTGCTATATAATAATACATTGAACGAATCCGACCAACAGTAAACACAGGGACATCACAGGAGAGAAAACCTGCTTCTGGCCAGAATGGGTGTCGAAGGGAAGTTTAACGGGGCAGAGGAGGTTTGAAAGATGGACAAGTGGGACAAGATTATATTTTCTTACCAGAGAATATAAGCATCTTTTTTTTTCCAGATAACAAGCTATATTTTGAACTTTCTATGTTCCAGGCAATGCACCAGGAGCTGGATTTATAGCAGTAAAAAAAAAAAAAAAGAGTCTCTGCTCTTGCCTTAGGCAAGATGGACAATGTGTAAGTAAAAAAGTAAATAAGATAATTAGATAATGCGATAAGTGCTGTGAAGGAAACCGACTGATGATGTGACGGGAATTTTTTTTTTTTAAGCTCTCCACCGTGTGACACTCTGCACGTAGCAAGTGCTCAGTTAATTTAATTAAACATGTGTTAACACAAAACTCCATGATACTTCAGAATAAAAGACCCAATGACAAGTTCACCAACTCTTCCGAGAGTGGGATCCACCAAATGTAAACTGACTTTAGCCAGCTGGTAACCCTCAGAATGGCAATGGCTCACTTCCTAACACTGTGTTCCCCCACAGCCGGAGCCAAACACACAATCAAATTAGAACAAAATAATGAGGGCAAAAGAGTCAAATGATGTGTAAGAAAAATGAATAGAACATTTTTATGTTATTGTTGAGGCAAAATTATGATTTAAATGGAAAATTCCTAATATATTCTCTAGTCATGACTTTGAAAAAGCATAAAATGATGTTGGAAAGACAAAGATTGGCTTCCTGAGGTCAAGATCCAACTTCCTGAAAAATGAGATAATCCAAATAAAATAACAGTCGTATAATTAGAATTATAGTGCCAAAAAACCAATTTGACTGATCCCTTGTTATTTCTTGGTTAAACAAGACTATTTCTTTGCATTAGAGGTCACAGTTTTAGTGTGGGGCACGTTGTGCCACGGTCAGGTATTTAGATCCTATTCCCCTGGCATTAACCCTTCAAAGAGAATAGCTAGAGGCAGGGTACCCCTGTGAAGAACAGGGGTCAAGGACACAGGGGTCAAGGAAGGCAAGATGCGTTCACAGGTCAACAGTATGAACGTTAACGTGCTTTTCCTTCCTCTCTCCAGGCGCTGTGAGGTTGCCTTCCGTGGCAGTGGCAGGAAGATCATTATAAAAAGAAAGGAAAGAGAAAAAACAAGATAACATTCAGCTTCTGATGTCCAAAATAGGATTTTTCATCAAGGCAATAGGCTTGAGGGCAGGATATGTCAAGAAAGAGCATATTCTATAATTTTGTAAAAAAGCAAAAAGCAAGCCTACAGAGCTCAGATCATATAATATCTTCTGTATTCAGAAAATATAATCCTTTGATCTATAGCTCCGTATGACAAAGAGGAGGAAAATTCCTGAAACCTTCTCCTTCTGTTCTGCTAGATTTTAGGAGGACTAAAGAAAGCCCTCTCTCTTGCTGGCTAAATGGAGATGACAGTGTAGAGAACAGTGCCGTCCTAAGGCAGCGCTTTCCAACAGAACTTTCTGTGACAATGACATATTTTGTATTTGTGTTGTCCAATTTGGTAATCACTAGACACACTTGGCTCCCAAGAAGTTGAGATGTAGCTGCTATAACTGAATTTTAATATTTTAATTAATTTAAATAGCCAAGTGCGGCTAGTAGGCTACCATATGGGATGGCACAACCCTGGGGGATGATGAAGGCCCATAATGGAAGAGGTCTCGATCTGATCCCCTGCTTGGAAGGGAGTCATCCAGGAGAACCTCATGATGCCACTCAGGCCATGATGTGAACAAGAGACAAATATGCACTGTTCTAAGATCTGGGAGGCAGTTACAACAGGTACTGTTAATAACCCTAACTAACACTGATAAGGCTCCCGTACTCAACCTTTTTTATAGATGGGAAAACCAGGGTATAGAGGAATTAATTAACTTGCCCAAGGTCACATGGCTACAAAATGGTAGAACTAAGAGTCAGGTGGCCTGACTAGAGGGTGCTCACCCACACTCTCAGAATTGCTCCTACCCTGCAGATCCACAGAATGTATGTGAGTAAAAGAAAAGGAACAGTTCATGGTCCAGACATCACTGATTTACATTAAAAGATTACATTTGTAAATTTGCTAAATTACATAATCTCTTTGCAACGTGAATCACAAGTAATCAAATCCTTAGACAGCTTTACCAATTACAAAAAGTGGGCATGCACATTTCTCACGCACACAAAACCTGCTGTCTGGTTTCTTTGGTAATGACAAGACACTCTGCCATAGGAACACAATGAAAATGAGTCAGTTGTGCCCAGACGAAGGAACGAAGCGTTCTGTAAATATGAAACAGATGGGATTTCCGGAGCTGTTCTCGTGCATTTTAGCAGTTTTCAAGTGAGCTGGGTTTTAAAAATCCATTGATTTTTCACCAGGATTTGAGTTGATTTGAACTAACAGCAACTATCCAGGCCTCTGAAATTGTCCTCAGCATTGCTCATTCATACTATCGTTCAGACAATGGATGTTCTCATCTCCCTTAATGCTTGATGGTCTCCATTGGGGCACTGACTGAGAAATCAGACTTGAGGAAGACACCATGACCTTACCATCTCTTTCCCTGGGGTCTCTTGAGTACTTGCATACTCCGTACATAATGTGATAACGTGCTCTCATGTAGAGAGTGTTCATAAACATCTTAATGAGCCTTCTCATAATAAAGATAAAGATAATATTTATCAAGAATCAACTTTTTAACAGGTAATTTATCAACATCACCTTATGCAAATCTAACAAAAATGAGAAAATATTATCCACATTCAGAATTAACAGTAAGTGCTTATGTAGCCTTTGCAATGAACCGGGAGCCGTCCCAAGTAAACGCACGTAGTCATTCAGTCATCATAAAAAATAAGTACAATAATCATCATCCCTGTTCCACAGGTTGGAAATAGAGGTGAAATGAAGTTAAACAGTTCACCTAATGTCACAGGACTAACAAGCAACAGAGTCGGAACTTCAAACCCAGGCATTCTGGCTCCAGACGCTATACCCTTCGCCTCTTTGCTGTCCTGCCTCTCAGTTTACATCAGGAAGCACTTGCTTAAGATTACAAAGCTCATACAGGATAGAGCTGAGTTCAAAATCCAGTTCCATCTGATCCCAAATGCCAGCCTCTGCCCGCCACCGCCCCCCCCCGCCCCATCAGTGTTTCTCCAGACATCCCTTATTCTCAGAATCACGTTCATAGTTGGCTCAAGGAGGAGCCCAAGCCCCAGCAGGCTGTCCTGGGACCTGGGAAACTGTAGAAACGGCACACTCAGAGGCACAGGTCACTCCCACGTGAGGGACCCTGGGAACCACTGTCAGGCCCCACAGGGCTCGCTCCTGGCCATGACAGGAGCTCCTCCCACGCCAGCACAGTTCATGGTACAGTGTAGTCAGCTCCATGGGGAGGGGAGCTGGGTTGGGAGTAGCACCGTTTCATGGGCTCTCAGCACCTCCAACTGTGTGAGTGAAGAGTGCAGGATGTGTCTGGACATGTGTCGTCTACATATGTGTGTCTGCACACTTCTCCTGCCCTGTTTCCCTTTCCAGCCATAGGTTTTGTCTGTTCCCTAGTTAGTCTCTGCCCCATCACCTGACAGGCGGGCTCCAGAGACCAGTGAGTCCCTGCCAGAGTCTGACAGGCCAGAGAGGGGTGTCGGGGGGTGCCTCACAACTGACGAACCCTGCTGCTCTGGGTGCCAGGACGGAAGGAGCAAAGGGGAGAGGGCAGCCACCCAACAGTCGGCACCAGCCCGAGGGAGGACTCAAATGTTAAAATACAATATTTGTCTTGACTTAGCCACTGAGCCTGCACCAGTGTGGACGTGAGTTCTGCCACCTCCAGCAACCTACCCTCAGGTCCCTTTTATGACGCTGTTCTTCCTCACCCTCCCAGTGTTGGTTTGGGTGTGTAGGTGTGTGGGTGTGCATGTTTGGCCATAACCTGAGCTCTGTGATATCCCTGGGTGTGGATAATGTCTGAGGATGTGTATGTTGGGGACAACAGCGCTCACAGGGAACAAGCAGATGAATGAAGCTATGTGAGAACATCAGATGTGTCGAGGACAAGCCACACCAACAGGAAGTAGCATGGAAAAGTGATTTTGAAAAAACCTGTTGATTCAGAATTAAGAAACTGAGCCCTTTAGACCCGACTCCCTCAATTAACAGCTCTTTGACCCTGAGCAAGCCAAGAACATTTTCTCCATGTATATTCCCTCATCTCTAAAGAGTGGCTTGGATTATTTAACCTCTTGGTTCTCTGCCCATTCTAATATTTTAGTTTTTTAAAGGCACATTCCATTAAATATGAGGGACTGATAACAACTGAAAAAACTCAAGGGCATTGTAAATTTAAACAACAGACAAGAAAACTTCAATGGAGAGCTCGGTAGGTCTTTCCCCCAAGTACAAATAACTACCGCGGAATATTATAGCCAGCCAGGCACAATCACATCATCTGCCCCGAAGCACGGCAACCTCAATCTTGGCCTCTCTGCATTCCCACCCACTCCCAGGACAACATCTGACCTGGATTACAAGGGAGACTTGGAATTTGCAACCTTATTACCTAGTAATGTGGCTAACCATTTCCAGAAATATAAATATCAAGCACAGCATGACAGGTCAGAGTTGAGTCAGCGGGAAAAGCAGCGCACAGTCACTCGTGAGGGCCACGGTGAGCTTGGGCTGAGAAACCCGAAGCCTTCTGCCTGCCTCTTGCCTTCTTCAGGCCACACGTGGATTCAGGCAGAACTTTGCAAGCCTGCGCTCAGTGAAAATGAATCTGACCGCCCCGGCAAAGAAGACTCAAACACCCAGAGAAAAGCCCTGGCTCCTGAAAGCACAGATTTGAGGGGTTAGAAGGGCACTTAGCAATGATTTAGGACACACCCTTATTTCGTAGGTGAGAAAGAGCCTCAAACACCCAGAAATAGACATGTCACTAAGCTTTGATAGATTTATTATCAGTTATGCTAAATCTGGAATCTTTCCCAGTCCAGAGTTTTGGGGCATTGTTGGTGATATCTTTGTCACATACATAGGAACCGGAATTCCTGAATTATAACAATTAATTTCCCTTCTAAAATATTTCCATATTTAAAAAAAAAAAAATCTCTTTTGAGCCTCACCACAAACAAACCAAAATCCTGTGTAGTCAGTATTATAATTCTCCTTTAGAGATGAGAAAACGGGCCAAAATTACACAACTAGGAAATGACAGAGCCAGGATTTGAATGGAAGCTTTATGTTTCCATGCCCCAGATTCTTTCTGCTACCCAACAGCTGCTACCACAAAAAGTGTATAGCCAAGGTAAGAGAGCAAAGAACTCCAGAGTCTGTAAAACGGCACACCAACGTCAACATATATCTAGAACACACTATCCAGCCAAACCAGTTTGTTGCCAGCATCCATTCTGATGAGGAAGAACTAGTTGTTAAGTATCCTGACATCAACCCTGTTATTACTGGCCATCATGGCAGACTCACACATGGTAAGCAAGGTGAGTGAATACCCACCCACTGGGTTTTATCTCATCTACCCTGTGGCAAACATCTGAAATTCCTGCTATAACATTGCCCACTTCCTGTTAAAATGTTCTTCAGGCTTGTAATAGTTATTGACATCTATACTATTGAAGAAAGGGTCTGAAAGCTGCACACTTGACAGGAAAGATAAATAACAAAAGGATCCTAGGGACCAGGGGTGGGAGATAAGAGATGCCCAAGCAAGGGGAGAGACAGCAAAGACTGGGAGTAGGAATGTGGGTCTCCCGGGGAGGATACTAATATTCACTGACTTCTTTTTAGATGTCAGTCTCACTGTTTGATGCTTACTCATTTTCTAACTGCACCCTCATTACAATCCTATGAAATTGATATCAATCCCATATTACAGATGAGTGAGCTGAGTCTCAAAGCCAGTCTCCCCTATTTCACACTTTTGTCTCGGGCCAATCCTTCAATTTTCATATCCTAAGTTATTTTCTAAAGTAGTAATTAATCCCACACACTGCCCCCATGTAATGTGCCGGGTAGAGTTGGAGTGTCTTGTTTTATAGGTTGAAATGGAGACAGTGAGACCATAAAATCTAGTCAAGTCTAAGTAAGGAGGGGTAGACGGGCATCCAGAAAACTATACCTCATCTCACTAACATTTTAAGTTTTTCTGAAGCTACGCAGAAGTGTGACTGTAAGAAACAAGGCTGAGCTGTCATCACTGGTGACAATGTCTATGTGAATTTTCATCCAGATTGAAACTTTTCAAGACAGGGGATGAAGGGATATAATCCCACAGCAGTTTAAGCATGAAGACACATGTAACATATAAAAGTGTGTGTGTGTGTGTGTGTGAGAGAGAGAGAGAGAGAGAGAGAGAGAAGAGATAGAAAAAGGGGAAACAGAAAATCAGGAAGAGTTGGGAAACAAGAGAAACAACCATGTTGTTAACCAACCAAAAGGTTAACAACACGCATCTGTGGGCAGGGAGATGAGGAGTCAGTGAAGTTGTTGCTCTTGCATTCATTCCTTCACAGTTACATAGTGAAAAAATGTGTTGTGTGTTCAATTACAATGAGGTAAGAAAAAAAAAGTGTTAATTGCAGCTAGATTCTCACCAAAGGGAGAAGTAGATGAAAAGGTGTGGTATTTTTAACAATACAGAGTCCTGGGGGAGGGGGGAGGAGGTTAGAATCAGTGAGTTTTAATAACATGAGAAATGTCACAAGTGTTGTACTTTGGAATTGAAAATACTGGGCTCCTCTCCTGGACTGAGGAGCAAGGGAGAGTTCTGGTTAGGTAAGATTACCCAGGTAAAGGTACAGAAGTAGATTTGCGCCTACACCAAAAAAACAGAGAAAAAAAAACTTAAAAATTTTCCAAAAGCATATACTTCATTATTTCATTCGTTTTTAAATAATATCTTAATGAACTTGGAGAGTGGCTTCATGAGAATCATATAGATTTTCTGAATACATCTCACTATACACTCTATTAAGAGATTTTTATTAAGTATCTATTATCTGCTCAGCACTCTTCTATGCCCTGATCCAATCATTCCTAAACATTTGCCTCAAAACTATTCAACCAGGGGCGCCTGGGTAGCGCAGTCCTTAAGAGTCTGCCTCCGGCTCAGGGCGTGATCCCAGCATTCCGGAATCGAGTCCCACATCCGGCTCCTCCGCTGGGAGCCTGCTTCTTCCTCTCCCACTCCCCTGCTGTGTTCCCTCTCTCACTGGCTGTCTCTCTGTCACATAAATAAATAAAGTCTTAAAAAAAAAAAAACCTATTCAACCAATATGATGGGTAAGAGGGTACTTGGCACCCAACTCTTAAGAAGCGTCACTGCATTCTAGAAAAGGAGCCCACCCCCCCCCAACAAATGACAGGGAAGACCTGTTTTTACTTCTTAAACCACTGAGAAAAACAATTCACCAGCTGCAATGTACAACACAAAAGCCAAATTAAAATTTTAAAAAAGCAAAAATAAATAAAACAAAACAAAAACTCTGTAATGAAGAGCTGTACCATTTGCTCCGTTCCTTTACTTCCTACTGGTTTGCGCCAATAGAGAGAAATGGATGACTGACTTCAGAGTATTTTATTAAATTAAAATTCTTTGGAACCAAAAAATTATTCTCTTGATTATGGTGTACATTACCATAAAAGATAAAGTATAAGAGCTAGTTTCTAGTCCACAGTTGATTTAGAATCCAGAGGATTCTAAGAAAATAAAAGTTATCATTGAATGCTTTTCATTTCCCTGTGGTCACATATTTCTAATGAGTTCAATTTGGGGCTCTATTTTTTTTTTTCAGCATTGTACACCTGGGAGTTTTGCTACAAAATTATTTATAGTGGGGAGCCTCAGAATTACTTAGCTGTTCAAAATTTTAGTGGCTGTTTAAATGCACTCTGGATAAGAATGTCTTTCAGCGTGTAATACAATGCCTTGGGCTTAGTAGGTATTTGATAAATGTGTTAAATTAAAGGAAACTGTTGATTTCAGTCAGACCTACCTCAATTATTTACTGGGCTATGCCAAGATCTTGGGCCTTAAAAGAAATTAGAAAAGTATTTCCTAAATACATAAATACATTTCCTAAATAAACTATTGACAATATTGAATATGACAGGAGCCTAACTTAATAAATGAGGAAATTACCAGCACACAAAGCGTAAGGAAAAGTGGAAAAAAGAAAACCATGGAAAGGTCAGGGATATCACTAGTTATCAGGAAGTGGAACCAGAGCCTCAAGCAATGCCAATTCTCTCTTAGCTCTCCATTTCTGCTTCTCTCTGTGTGGACTTCCTGCTCTCTGGTTGCACAGACTTCCTCCAAGTGGGAAGAAACATGGATACTGCCAATCAAAAACTCATCCTCTTATAGCTTCTTTCTCCAGAAAAGGTTAATTCCTCCCAGTTTTAGCAAGAGACATCCAAAGGAAGTTATTTGATTGGCCCAACTAGATTTAGGTGCCCGCCCATCAACCAATCAAGAGTGTCTGGAGGAGCAGGTATTCCTCCTGCATCCCCATGATTAGAGCGACGAACAGGACAGTAACCAAAAGTATAGAGGTGCTTCTGCTAGAGAGGAGGAGGGGGGAGGTGTAGCACAGACAAAGTAGCAGGTGCTCACAACAGTTAAAAAGTGAAACAGTGATGATTCCCACATTTTCACTAATAGGTATCTTTATTATTATTATTATTAGAATAATAAAGTAGCGATGTGAGTTTAAGCCTGCCATGCGATATAAGTGGAACTAATATGTTTATAGCTCTTAAAAAAAATATTAAGATATGGGGTGCCTGGGTGGCACAGCAGTTAAGCGTCTGCCTTCGGCTCAGGGCGTGATCCCAGCATTATGGGATCGAGCCCCACATCAGGCTCCTCCGCTAGGAGCCTGCTTCTTCCTCTCCCACTCCCCCTGCTTGTGTTCCCTCTCTCGCTGGCTGTCTCTATCTCTGTCCAATAAATAAATAAAATCTTTAAAAAAAAAAAAAGAAGATATAATCAAAATGAAATAAACTATACATATTTAAAATGTAGACTGTGAAACATTTTGACATATATACAACCTTGAAACTGTCACAATCAAGAAAATGAACCTATCTGTCATCTCCAAAAGTTTCCTTCTGCCCCTTTCTAGTCCTTGTCTTAGCTCCCTCCAAATTCCCCTCCCGTCTCAATTCCACCAATGCTCCGTCACTGTAGTTTGCATTTTCTAGAGTTTTTGTATAAATGGAATCATACAGTATGTATTCTTTCTTATATGATTTATTTCACTCAATATAATTATTTTGAGATGCATCCATATTGTAGTATGTATCAATAGTTCATTCGGTTCCGTTGCTTAGTAGGAATCCATTGTATAGTACTATAGACCTAATTATGTCCCGCCCCCCATCTTCCCCACCAAATACAAACATTGAAGCCGTACATTCTGCAGTACTTCACAATGTGAGTGTATTTGGAGATAGGTCTTTAAAGAGGTAATGACGTTAAAATGGGGTCATTACATTGGTTCCTAATCCCAAATTACTGAGGTCCCTATAAAAAAGGGAAATTAGGATATACTGAGGATACCAGGGTGGTACACATACAGGGGAAAGACCATGTGAAGACAAGATAAGAAGGCAGTCACATATAAGCCAAGAAGAGAAACCAAACCTGCTACCGACATTGGGGTGCATGTGCCCCTTCTTTTCACTACATCTGTATCTTTGTGGTAAATAACCTATTAGCAGCAATGTTCACAATAGCCAAACTGTGGAAGGAGCCGAGATGTCCTTCAACAGATGAATGGATAAAGAAGATGTGGTTCATATATACAATGGAATTTTACTCAGCCATCGGAAAGGATGAATACCCACCATTTGCATCCACATGGATGGAACTGGTGGGGATTATGCTAAGTGAAGTAAGTCAAGCAAAAAAGACAATTATCATATGGTTTCACTCATATGTGGAACATAAGAAATAGAGCAGAGGACCACAGGGGAAGGGAGGGAAAACTGAATGGGAAGAAATCAGAGAGGGAGAAAAACCATGAGAGACTCTGAACTCTAGGAACAAAACTGTGGGTTACAGAGGGGAGGGGAAGGGAGTGGGAGGATGGGGTAACCAGGTGATGGATATTAAGGAGGGCACATGAGGTGATGAGCACTGGGTGTTATACACAACTAATGAATTGCTGAACACATCAAAAACTAATAATGTATTTATATGTTGGCTAATAGAAAATTAAAAAGAAAGAAAAAAAGAAACCCAAACTGTCAAAACCTCAATCTTAGATTTCTAGCTTCCACAGCTATGAGATAATAAATTCCTGTTGTTTAAGCCACCCAGTCTGTGATACTTTGTTTTGGCAGTCCTAGCAAATTAATACATATACATTTATCATAGTTTGTTTATTTGTTATTCTGTTGATGGGCATTTGGTTTGTTTCTAATTTGGGGTTATCACAAATGAAGTTACTATGTAAATTCATCTATAAATCTTTGTATAGATAGAAGCTATTATTTCTTCTGGGTAAATACCTAGTATTTAGGCCTGGGTCATCTGGTGAGTGTTATAATAAACCACCAAACATTTTCAAAACCAGTTGTACTATTTTACATTCAATATTTTATACTATGTTACATAAAACAGTACAGAAGAGTTCCAGTTGCTCTGTATCTTTGCCAAATTTTAGTATAGCCAATCTTTTTAAATTTAGACATCCTGATAGTTATATAGTGGCACCTTGTTGCAGTTCTAATTTGCATTTTCCTAATGACTAGTGACTCAGAACATCTTTCACACGCTTATTTACCATCCCTGCATCTTCTTTGATGAAGTGTGTATTAAAGTTCTCACTTTTTATTGGCATGGTAATTTTTTATTGGATGCCTGACATTATAATTTTTACCTTTTTAAGAACTGATTGTTTTTGTATTCCTACAGATATTTTTAAGCTTTGTTCTGGGGTGCAGCTAAATTACACAGAAAAAGTTCACTCCTTTTGGATCTTGCTTTGAATTCTGTGAGGTAGGCCTAGAGCAGCACTTAACTCTAGGGCTATTTTGCCCCACTACTGAGGCAAAACCCTTCTCAGTACTCTTCTGGACATCCCATGTACTATGAGGTTTCTCTATTCTGTTTGGAGGAAATAGAAACTATCCCCAGTCCTGCCTGCTTTAGCTCCAGGGATGGTTTCCTCTAATTCTTTGGAACGGATCTTTCCTCAGACAAAGCTCATTTCCTCACAGGCACAGATGAGTCAGTCGGTGCTCAAGGACATACAGCAGGGAGACTCTGCTGCTCTCCAGAGTTCTATCCTCTCTGGTACTCTCTCATGAAGGCCATTACTTTAGCCTCCTCACGTGTCCAGCTCTGTCTCCTCAACTCAGAGAGGTTGTCAGGCACCTCCAGAGTTCTCCCTTCTTGTAAAAGGCCTGGCAATTCTCCCCAGGGAATAAGCTGGAGCCATGATAGGTCTCACCTCACTTGTCTTCTGTCTCTCAGGGATCACTGTGCCTTATAGACTGATCATTCAAGGTCTTGAAAACCATTTATATATTTGAAGGGGGTTTTTTTTTGTTTAATTGCTTCAGTTCAGAAGATAAATCCAATCCCTGTTATTCCATTTTTTTCTGGAAGTGGAAGTCTATAGTTTTTTTTCATTATTGACTTATATATTTACATATGGAAACTTATTTGTAATATAATTGGAAGACTTTTATATCTGCCTGGAATCCAAGGTCTCTGTCATGTGAAATATCTGTACTGGTTAAAACAAAGATTGGCAAACATTCTGTAAAGAACCACAGAATAAATATTTTAGACACCGTTGGTCACATACGGTCTCTGTTGTATATTCTTTGTAAAAAAAAAAAAAAAATGTAAAGATCTTCTCATAGAAATAAGCCATGAGCTGGATTTGACCCATAGGCCATAGTTTGTTGACCTCTGAGTTAGGATAATGTAGCTTCTGTAAAAACAAGCCTAAAATCTTACTGTATTAATACAATGGATGTGTATTTTTCACACATGTCCAACATAGGTATTCTTGATTATCAGGCATCTACTTTTCCTCCCCAGGGGACAATGGATTCAGGACACAGATGCCTTCTATCTCATAGCTCCTTCATTTTCCTCACAAAGCTTCCAAGATCACCATCGTAACAGAAAGAATATGGAGGACAGCATGTTGGGGGTTCTTGTGAGCAAGTCCTGGTAGGTATACAATACTTCTAACCCTCTTTCATTATTGAGAATTCATTCACATCAGCACATCTAACTGCAAGAGAGGCTGGGAAACCTAGTTTTGCAGTGTGCCCAAGAGGAAGAGGAAATGGGCTTGGGTAACAGCTAATTTTCATTACAATGCCCAGTGGATTTCAGTAGTCATGCCCCAATTATTCAAAGTATACATGTCCTCTGCCAGGACATTATTCAACCTGTTGGTACCATACATAATATGCCAGATGATGAGTTTCCATAGTTTCTATGATAATTACAGCCCATTATGCTTTCATCTTTCTCTAAGTTCCCAGGTCCTCAACACAATACTTGCATTCCTTCAGGAATGATCATGACACACCCAGTCTTGGAGGCCCCACCCTCCCTTTCTCACTTCCCTGTCATTCTATGAAAGAAGCCATTGCAAATGTGACTCTAGTCAAGTTCATGCTTTAAGTTAATGGCAGGACTCCTAAAAGAATTTCAAATCTCCTTCCCATGGTGATTTTCCCATCCTATCCTCCTGCCTCTCCCAGAAGTATTGAGATAGCCACTAACTGCTCTGTGTTGTCTTCAAGGGAAGAAGTTTTGTCTTACTAATAATCTTTTATTGCTAGTGTCCAGAACAGAGCTGAGTGCTTAAAAAGATTTTTCTGTGTAAATTTTGCACCTAACAGTGACTGGTCCATTAAATTCCTACCCATTAAAGATATACTAGTCTTCGCTTTGAGAATCAGTCACCACTGACTTAGTTTAAATTCCCTAAAAGTTTTCCCAACTCCACCAGGGATCTTCCTATAATGCACCTTGTTATCAGCTGTGAATTGTTCAGGTGTATAACTCTATTAGCTAACGTTATTAAAACAGTGAGTATTTCAATTTAACAGGAGCACCGAAGGCATGAAAATAAATAGCATTTCATTTGTTGATGTACTTTAAAAAGGAGCTCTGATGATAGCAAGGGGTCTCTTGAGAGCTGAAGATAAAGAAGAATAACTCAACCTGACCCTACCCGCAGCACGCATACCCCCCACCCCATGCAACTTTGTAAGAAGGTCCAAAGCCCTCTCCAAATTTCTGCTAATTCACAAGAACTTGTGTTCTCATGCCCCAGGTTTCCAGGTCCAGTAGCTACACACAGTCTCTGCTTTGTTCCACCCCAACTGATTGATACTGCACTCAGTCCCCTCACTACTTCACACACACCCTTTAAAACGCCAGGTCCTCTCAGAGGTGGATTTCCCTTAAGGAGGAGGAGCTGATGGCTCTTTCAACTTCAGAGCCTCTCAGCTGTGCAGGGCCCCTTCTAAGAGTCTGCCTTCTATTTGCGTCCTAGGCAACTTGCCCTTTTTCAGAAAGGCTTTCTAAACTGTATCACTCTAGCCCTCTGAGAATCTGGCTCCGCTCATACCAAGCACTCCTGGGTAATTCAGCAGACATGCTGGTAGCTTCAGGAAGCAAGAAATCACTGACTTGGGGTGCCTGGGTGTTTCAGTCGGTTAAGCGTCTGCCTTCAGCTCAGGTCATGATCTCAGGGTCCTCTGATTGACACCTGCGTTGGGCTCTCTGCTCAGTGGGGAGTCTGCTTCTCCCTCTTCCTCTGCGCTCACGCTCTCTCTCTTGTTCATGTTCTCTCAAATAAATAAATAAAATCTTAAAAAAAAAAAAGAAAGAAAGAAAGAAAGAAAGAAAGAAAGAAAGAAAGAAAGAAAGAAAGAAAGAAACCACTGACTTGACCTAGAGTCTACCCCAGGCTTCCTTGCTGGTTCCCCTTTCTCTTCCTCTCCATCACCCATTCTTGACCTCTTTCTCCTCTTTTTTTTTTTTTTTTTTTTTTTTTTTTTTTTTTGTTCTGAGGGGTGGGGGAGTCTTCCCTAATCTAACAGTTAGAATCTCTTATTCTTTGAACATGGCCCTAAGGTTTCCGTTTCCAACCCAAGAAGCTTATCAACATATTTCTTCCAAACAAATTCTTCACTACTCCCTACACAAACATCTGCTAAAAAGCTATAGGCTATACAGTTCAGTCCTGCATTGTAAGGATGGCACGACCCTCAGAGTCAGACTAGGTTGGGTTCTGGCTCTGACCTTTCTAGCCAGCTAACCGTGGACAAGACATTTAAACTCTTGGAGCTTCAGTGTCTTCATCACAAAATGAGGAGGTTGGACGTGTATTGAATGTAAGCTCTTTCAGAGCTGGACTCTGTTTTACTCGCTGGCATACAGTAAGTACTCAATTATCATCTGTTGCCTGATTGACTTTAAAATAGAAGTAATTTAAAAAATAAATAAAAAATAGGGACGCCTGGGTGGCTCAATTGGTTAAGTGTCTGTCTTCAGCTCAGGTCATGATCCCAGGGTCCTGGGATCCATCTAGTCCCATGGCAGAATCCCTGCTCAGCGGGGTCCTCCCTCTGCCTGCTGCTCCCCTTGCTTGTGCTCTCTCTCTCTGACAAATAAAATCTGAAAGAGAAAAAAAGAAGGAAAGAAAAGAAAGAAGGAAAGAAAAGAAAGAAAAGAAAGAAAGAAAAAAGAAAGAAAGAAAGAAAACAGAATACCCATATCACAAACATGAAATAATGACTAAATGTAAAATGAGAGACATATAAAAATCCCAAAAAGTATTCAGTGAATGAAACCAGTGCCCAGCCTCAAATATCTCATATGAGACATTCTTGTATGAGAGTATTCTAGCTAAAGAGAAACTGAATAAAGTAAAAAAAAAAAAAAAAAAAAAAAAAACAACACTCTAAAAGAGGGACACCAGTGTGGTACAGTTGGTTGAGTGTCAGACTCTTAGTTTCGGCTCAGGTCATGATCTCAGGGTCCTGAGATGGAGCCCAGTGTCAGGCTTCATGCTCAGCAGGGAGGCGGGAGTCTGCTTGAGATTCTCTTCTTCTCCTTCAGTCCCTCTCCCTCACCCCGCACTCACGTTCTCTCTCTCAAAATAAATCTTAAAAAAAAAAAAAACCCTCTAAAAGACACAAAAAGACAATAGAGATAAAGGCTGAACATTTCCTGCAAATCTCTTTTATAACAAAATGATGTCTATCTCTAAGAAATTCTGAGATAATTTAGTGCCATCATCTGAGGTATCAAACAGTAGGTCTAAACTTGACTGAAACTAGACGACACAATCAAAAGAATACAATGGTTTTGTTTTTGAAACAAAACCCCCCATAAAACTTGGTATCCAAATAACAGTATTATTTTCTTAATATGTCAAAAAATTATTCAACAGCTTTTTAAAAACTTGAAATGTAGTAAAACACAAACACTTATTTATTTATTTATTTATTTATTTATTTATTTATTTATTTAAGACTTCCTGCACCTGTTTCCATCTCCCAGTGGTGGTAGATGATTTATGCTTGGAGGAAGTCTTCCATTTTGCTTGGGAAAACACCTTAACGAGACTTTGGCTATGTTTATGAGAAGGCAGCTAAGACCCAGGGAGAGAAGTTGAACCAGGAGAGCTAAAACCAATAGGAAGAACAGGAGACAAAGGTGGTTATGATGTTAATTTGGGGCTGACTCTGACTTTGAGCCCTGATGTTTTAAGGGGAAAATACATGAAGAAGATGACTTTAGCCTGAGCTACCAATCACCCCTAAGAATATAGTGTTAGCCCAAGTCTTACGGAGGGATATGGCCACTACAAGAACCTATAAAATGCCATGATAGCTGGGGGAACAGAGGTGTCTTAGACCCACTCTTCTATTTTCCTGTGCTGTGTATCCTCCTTGGTCCCCGGAAACCTTCATTTCAGTACATTGAGTTCAACAGGGGCAAGGAAGCCCTCGGTCCATGCTTGTGATGAAGGAAGACAGGAAATAACATCTTTATGAGATGTTATGAGGCGACCTAGGAGGGAGCTTCCTGAACTTTAATGTGGGTGTAAATCCCTGGGTGGCTCGCTGAAATGCAGCTTCTAATTCAGAAGGGTGGGGTGGGGCTGGGAAATGCCCACCTACTGGTGGGAGCAGGGCACAGGCTGAGTACAAAGAACCTCTAGAATGGAGTCCGGAGCAGCACTTCACAGGCACGGGCATCGGGAGTGGGAGACAGTGACCAGTTACGATCAGGACATGAAAGCACTCTCTAGGAACCCTCAGATATTCCACAGGGAATTGAACTGCCTGCCAAAGAGGGTTCAATGTTGAAAACCTGGCACTGAGATTACATAAGCCTTTTTCATAATTTTTTTAACATTCGTGCCTGCTACCACTTGTCTGTGGGCAAATGAGCAGACATCAAACACGAAAGGCAGCAAACACACATTAATAGAAAAAATACACTTAGTTTTGTAGCTTGGGTTATTATCATGGTTTTATAATGCATGCATATCAGATAGTCATCTTTCCTGACTTTGAAATTGTTTGTAGCTTATCTAATGGAATCAAGCTCATCACCATATTATTATATTCCATAAGCTGCATCAAAAACTCCCAAATACTCTGCACCCTGAAGGCATTGTACCATTTTAGGTCATGGTATGCATTTACATTCTCAGGGACTAGAGAGTTTTAATGTTTTCACAATTTGTTCTCTGAGAGTTTGGTTGGCATATTTAATTATAAACACTATAAATATATTTCATGTGGGTTTCCTTAAGTAATATAACAAAGAGGTTTAAAACTTCATGTGCTAGCCCAGACCGATCCTCTCAAATTTATCACTAAGAAGAAAAGCACCAACCTTGACACACCAACACCACAGAAAGTCATTCCCATTCTACACCATCAGCACTGGTCCAGAAACCAATCCCAAGGCCCTGATTAAGTCAGTGACCAATCCCCTGTAAAGTGAAACCCACACCAAGGATGAATGTCTGTCTCTGGAAGATAATGTGGACATCCGCATCAAAATCCTGCAGTATGTGCTGCCAAAAACAATTAGAGTTTCTGAAAAATCAGGCATATAATTTGTTGTTTGCTGTGCAATTGGCTATTTTCTATACAAATATAAACTGCTGGACCAACTGCTCATCATTAAGTTGATACATTTGGGATGGAATTAACCAGTTTAAATAAAAACAGAATCCTAACTGTCAAAACCCTTAAAGGTCATCTAATTCAAACACTCAGTTGACGCCCGAATGCCATTCTCACAGGTAGCCGTGGAGCCTATGGCCTGTCGCTTCCAATAATGGGTGGTCTAGTCTATTTTTTGGCAGTTCTGACTATGAGAACGTAAGCAGAAGCAAAATCTGTCTTTCTGTGTCTTCTATGCATTAGTTTTAGTTTTATTCCTTGGACCTTTGAAACAATCTAATCTCTCTTTCACATGCCAGCATTTCAGATATTTCAAAATACTACATTTTACCTGCCTCTTAGTTTTCTCTTCCACTTTGTAAATAGCTCCTCTTAAGGTCATTAACTGAGCCTGAAATGGGATGTGTCAAATCCTTTGTAATCCTAAATGTACCGCTGGATGGGTAAAATATCTCTAAACACTGACTTCTTAAGGTATTAATAGATGTACATTCTATATGCAAACTCTAGGTAAAATAGCCAACTAGACTTCTTTGTTACAGGAATTCATATTAATGCTGGTAGGCAAAGGGAACTCCAAGAGGAAATAATGTAAAGTGTTTCCTAAACAAAAAATTTTTAATAGTAACATATGGAAAGTACATGGATTTTCAAGTTGGATTATCCTGAGTCCCATACTCAACATTTCCACTTCCTATGTGACCTTGGGAAAATTCCTTAACCTCTCAGAGATTCAGGTTTCTTCTTTTGAGAAATTCAAATAATAATGCCTATCTCTACATCTACTGGGAGAATGATAGATATGGTAACATACCTTACACCATGTCTGGCCCATAGTTAGTGCTCAAAGATGGTAGTAATTTTTATATTCCCACATATGCCAATGAATTACCACCTCTTTCCAAATTAATCATATCAAATGTAACCATTTCCAAATGTAAAAATAAAGGAAATACCTCTGAGTATTTGCATTATATTCTTACTTCATCCTTCCTTAAAGGAAACACACTCCCAGATATCCCAGCCTCCTCAAAGCAGTAAAATAAATGCAGTTGGAAAACATGCTGGGATTTAGAGAAAAGGAAGGAGGAAACTTAGGAAGTCTCTGAAGGCTATGTATGTTGGATCACTACCAGAAATAGACAGGTTGCCTCCCCAATTGCAGTATCTTCCCACCCCTTGGAAACAAGAAGTAAAGAGTTGTCAGCTTTGAGAAGTGCAGATACGTACTTCCCGAACTCTCTCTTTGCAAATTACTGTAACTTATTTTGAAATGAATCCTGTCGTTCTTGGGGTATTTTTAGGGAGACTAAAATAGTTAGCAGCATGAAAAGCTAGTGGACAAACCTTAGTAATGAGTAAGAGCTACCTTGTTGGTTAGTATAACAATTCAATGAAATACTATGATTAAATGCCTACGACTGGGGGAAAAAAAAAACCTCAAATATTATCATGATCACCACAACATCATCCCCATCAGAGAAGGGGAGAAGCACCCTTTCTCAACATATTGTGGAAGTAAGCAGAGAGGCAAAAACTTGATCTCATAGTGTGGTAAACAGAGCTAGCAGGGTAGAAAAAGTCCTGGCTCAGAGTCCGTTTCACTGACAGCTCTGCCCGCAGTCTAGCTATTTCACCTCAAGAACAGGATTCTTTTGTCTATGAGATTTTCAGTGTCCTCGATCTCCTGGAGTCCTTCCCAGCTCCAATATTCTGACCCTAGAACTATCCATGCCCAGGTACTGATTGTGAAGGTGGGGACTGGCATGTTTGGGATCAGGGAGGGAAATACTGATGACCAAGAGGAAGGAGGAGAACTAAGCACAGCTTGCCAGGGGCAGCTCCTCAACTAGAGTTCCGAGTGGGAGAGGAGGGTTGCCGGGAAGGACCCACTGCAGGCAAGCTCCCCCACCACTTCTGTGTGAGTTGGTAGCTCTGTGTAAAAGAGAGAGAGAGAGGGAAAGAGAGAGAAAGTCAGTCTCTATACAGTTGCCAGATAAAAGGCAAGATGCCGGGGCACCTGGGTGGCACAGCGGTTAAGCGTCTACCTTCGGCTCAGGGCGTGATCCCGCCGTTATGGAGACCCACATCAGGCTCCTCCGCTATGAGCCTGCTTCTTCCTCTCCCACTCCCCCTGCTTGTGTTCCCTCTCTTGCTGGCCGTCTCTATCTCTGTCAAATAAATAAATAAATAAATAAATAAATCTTTGGAAAAAAAAAAACAAGATGCCCAATAAAATTTGAATTTCAAATAAGTTTTTTACTGTAAGTATGTCCCAAATACTGCATAGACATACTTACTCCAAACATTTTTCATCATGCGTCTGAAATTTACAGTTCACTGTGCACCTTATCATGATATTTGCTAAATCTGGCACCCCTGAGTCCCAAGGTTAGCTGCTCATAAACAAACAGTGTGTTCATAGTTATTTTTATACAATGAACAGAGAGGTTTTACCACTTGGGATTTTATGTAGGATCAGCCTTATACACACACTTGGCTGGCACCCTTGGAAGCATCAGCCTTATTTGATAACCAGGCCAGGGCATCCCCGGACATGGCATTTGAAGGAATGTGCTCAAGTAGGAATGCGCTCATTTCTCTTCCCTGCTCATGCAGATACCACAGTTACTACTGAGTAAATGTCTTTGACATTAAACTATCTGGATCTAAATCCCAAATCTTTGGTGACTTGGTGTGTGGCCTTAACCAAGATACAAACATTTTGCAATCTCAATTCCCTCATTTGTAAAATGGGGACAGTAACACCTACTTCCCAAGGCATTCCTAATAAGATCATCAAAATACTCCAAGCACAACAGGTAGTAAACACCCAACAAGGGTCACTGAGATGGTTTTGGTTTTTATAGTTTAATTCCCTCATTTTGCCTAAATGATTAATTTGGCAGAATAAAACAAATTCATTTTGTCTAACCCCCATTCGTTCCCAGAAAGGATGATCATAGTTAGGAAATACACACCATGTGCAGGATAGAAAAATTGTCTAGGGCCGGTGATAATGAGGTTAAAAAAGCAGACATAGTCCTGGATGTAGCACTGAGAATTCCCAATGCAGCAACTTGTTCATACGTTTGGAGAAACTGAGGAAAATATCTGGATTTCCAAACCAGCTTGCAGGAATAGGAGACGGAGAAAGGCTAGTATCCAGCTCATTTCTCCTTCGATTCCTTTAGGGAAAGACCATGTTCTACTTTTTGATTTTAAAGTAAAAAAGGTACAATTTTGGTAAGTATCATTTCATTATCTGCCACTATTTTTGACAACTATAATAAGAATCTCCATCCATAAACCCAAACTGAAAAAAACAAAAACAAAAAAAACTATTTTCCTTCTATCTACCTATTTCTATTTCTGAGCCCCATTCTGCTGAATGCCAGAAACTTAATCCCGGTCACCTCAAAGTTCTGTCCCTGTCCCCTCCATTCCCAGCAGTTGCATCTAAATTACACCCAGGGGTCTTAAAACATGCTTCCCACACGAAGGCAGGGGAATGAAGGAAGGTTCTTTCGGTTCTATTGGTACATTTTCACCTCTGAGACATTCCTCACCTACCCCCTCTGTAGCCCTTCACCCATTTCAACTATTTACTCAGAAAGTTATAAAACTACAGAGCATAGCAAAGAAGTGATTCCATGTTAATTGAATATTGATAAAGGAGGAGGGGAAAAGTTAATTGAGTTAATTAGTTGCTTAGTTGCTAAGGTAAATTTTCTCCTGGTTGGAAAGAAATTGTCTCAGGATTAGAGCCAGCCTTTAGAGAAAGAGATACATTATCAGCTTTTCTGTCTTAGCAAAAGTTTGAATAATCAGAGCAAGGTGGTATGCAAGAAAGAGGCCCTAAGAGTCAGTCAGTGCAGAGCTTCCCACAACAGAGTGACATCAGCCCCAAGAAGAAGCAACAAGCTCTCTTCCAGGAGAGAGCTAGCTAATTAGTAATATCCGAGCACACTAGCTGAGTAAGGAAGCCATTGGCCCCAGAGCCTGGATGAATTCGAGCAGCAAGAGAAAGGGCTACAAACATTTTTAAAACCCAAATTACAAGTGCTTCCCAAGGAAGCTAAGGGGAAATGCTGAGAAGTTTTACAGGTGAGAGAAAGTAGATGATTTCAAGACAACAGAAAGGGAAACAAAGTTGTATCAGGTTGAGAGGATACTTCTAAGGTCAGAGGAAGTGGTACTGCACTCACCTTTTTAAGGAGTAGTTATTTTAATCTTGATCTCTGATGAAAAAAACCAAACAGTGATTACAGATTACTAATTACTCACATTACTAATTACTCACTCTTATTTTAGTGATTATGTCATGGAAAAATCAAAATTTGCTGAATCGCGTACCATGTCAGTCCCCTCACTTAACCTATCTAAAAGACTCCGCTCACTGGACCTTTTTCCCTATTAGCTGGTCCCCCCAAACACTGTCCAGTGGTAGCTACCAAAATTACAGTTCATATGGATCAAAAAGAAGTGATCCTCCTTGTAGTTTAAAATTGGTTTGGGGAGCCCTCAGGTCCCAGAATCCTTCCCTGAGCCTGAAAGGGGAAAACTAGACCCCTCCCACTCAACTTCTCAGTTCAGGCTGCATGAGATTTGAGTTATTGGACAAAGTGTTACTTGCCTCGAACTGGGCCCCATATATATGGCTGCCTGCTTGACATCTCCACTGAGAGGTCTTCATGCCACTTCAAAAGAAATTGCCCTCACAATCTTCCCTTCCCAGAACAGGCCATCTCCCATGGCCTCTTCTCTGTGGAGTCCTCATCAGCCTTCCCAGGCCAGGAAACTCCACGCCGTCTTTGGCAAGGTGCTTGCTTTATCTTAATCAAGCCCCAGTTTCTATATTGTTCTATTCTCCAAATATTTTCTTGAAATCTTCCCTTCCTATAGATCTCCAGCTCAACCTCTGCAGTATCAGCTATGTCCTCTCTTATATGCTGGAGCTTCTTATGCGACTGGATGCACCCTCATCCAGTCTGCCTTGCCCCTAACTGTGCAACATTCCAGCTAGAGTGTTGGTTGTGACATACACATCAGATGAGGTCACCCTCTGCTTAAACCCTTTGATAGCTTCCTGCCTGCCTTAGGATGAGGCTGCATGCCCCGCCCAGTCTGGTCATGGCTAACCTCTTGAGCACTCCTCATCCTCACCGCACCCCTTTTCTCCCTTCACACCACTCCCACAAGTCTGGAACTTGCATCCTTCTTTCTCTCAGGGCATCTGCTTGATACTTGCTCAGCCCAAGCATACTTCCCAAGCATACTTCCCCCAGAATCCTGCCTAGGTCTAATCCCATGTGAGAGATGGTGGAGCACCCTGTCTCCCCCATAGCCCTTCTCGAGACCCTTGTGATTTTGTATCTGTTTCTCAGATGATTAGACAAACCATCATTCAGACCCACTAGAGTAAAAACTTAGGCTCTGTTATGGGTTTTCCTATGTCCCCTCAAGGAAGAGACGGTTAAGTTCTAACCCCTGGTACCTGTGAATGGTACCTTATTTGGGACTAGAGCCTTTAGTGAAGTAAGATCAGTCATTAGAGTTGGCCTTAATTACAGCGTCCTTATTAGAAGAAGGAAATTTCCTCACAGCCCCAACACACAGGGAGAGCACCTGTGAAGACACAGACACGGAGGGAAGTTGTCCAGAGACAGATTAGAGTTTTGCCACCACAAGCCAAGAACACCTGGGGCAACCAGATGCTGGAAAAGGCAAAGAAAGGTCCTTCCCTAGAGGCCCTGGAGAGAGCATGGCCCTAAGGACATCTTGACTTCAGACTTTGAAACCTCCAGAAATGTAAGGGAATAAATTTCTGCTGTTTTAAGCCACCCAGTTTGGGGCACTTTTTTACAGCAACTCTAGGAAATGAATACAGACCATAAGCCATAAGAGGCGGAGACCCTGCCCCACAGTGCCTCGTTTCCCAATCCCTTTCTGAACCAATAATCTTCAAATAGAGAAGGTGACTTTCACAATCACCTGAGAGGCCTTTACAAAGAATTCTCGCCCACCTACAAAGTCCACCCTGCCCCCACGAGGGTTCACCCACATGGCTTTGAGACGTTCATAAGGAAAGAACTGCGCCATCCCTGCAAGGTTTCTGTTGCCAGGCTCACCTGAGTCACCCAGCAGAACTCCCCTCTCTCCCTGAATAATCTGAGTCATTGCATAATTGTCTGCTTCACTTCGGTTGCACAGATATTTAGCTTTGCACATAAGGTGTGGTAATTGGTTAGCGGCCAGAGAACACAAAACGCGTGGCTCCAAAGCATGTGCCCACAAAAATGAGTCTGTTTAAATTCAACTGAGAGGCAGCCCTAAGAGTTAGTTAAAAACAGCTCCAAATGATCAGTTACTGCATGCTGAGCGTGGAGAGCTGATGCCATCTCTGTCTATAAATCTAGTCCGAGAAAACAGGAGTCCATGAAACAGGAGTAGCAAACACAGGCACATACCAGGGTCCATAGGTACTGGATTCATGAAACAGAGCAGGAGTCAAGGACCACCAGAGAAAATCCATGACATGTTGAGTTAAAAAAAAAAAAACTGTACAGTATGTCCAGTATGAGCCTCTTATACATTTTTAAATAGAAAAAGCAAATCTGTACATGTGCCTATGTGTTTAGATAATCACACAAAATAAGAATTAGGGAAAAGGGGCACCTGGGCGGCTCAGTCGGTTGAGCGTCTGCCTTTGGCTCAGGTCATGATCCCAGGGTGCTGGGATCGAGCCCCTCATGGGGCTCCCTGCTCAGCAGGAAGCCTGCTTCTCCCTCTGCCTGCTTCTCTCTCTGCTTGTGCTCTCGCTCTCTCTCACACAAATAAACAAAATCTTTAAAGAAAAAAAGAATTAGGAAAATAAATGGCAGTATATGATTGGCAGAAGAGGCAGCTTGAGAAGACTTCCTTGTTACCTCAGATACACCTGCATCTTTTGAATTGTCCAAGGGAGAGGTGATTCATTTTCTAAGTCAAGAAACCAAAGTTTAAAAACTGCCACCAAAAAAAGTGAAATATTTTTTAAAGTAAAATATGTATCTTCATACCCACTCCCAAACGATACGGGAGCCCAAGGGTGACCATTTTGGCTCTGTCAACCTTCCTATCGTTTTCTCAGGTAAGAATCATCAAGTTGAGGGAGGAGGCAAAAGCAAGCAAGCGTCAGTCTCCGTCTGTGGGTGAGGCCCCATCTGCCACCGCGCGGCAGGGAGCGCCTCTCTGCAAAGCAGCCCATGGCTTGCAGAGCAACCGGTGATGTGGGTTCCACCCCCTCCACCCCAGAAAACAAACACATAAATAATACATTTGGTGCCAAAAGAAAATCCTATCGCCCTGATTCAGAGGCTTACATTTAGCAGAAGGCTGCCACAGTGTGCAATATTTAGGTGGTTGGTAAGAGTGACTAAAGTCTTAATGTATCTGATAATGCCAAGTGTGAGGAATTAGTCGGGCCTGGGCTTGCAAGCAGCAGCATTTTAATGATTTATTGAATTTCTCTTAAGGTCAGTAGTTTATGATTTGCCATTTTAAAAATGCACTGTAAAAAAATAGATGTATATTTTGCTTTACAGGAACTGAATAGTTTTCTAAACGCATTTTTTAAGAGGAGAAAATCAGTACAAATAGCCGCCGCCAGCATACCCTGTGTCTAACCTAATCACACGAACTCCAGCCCAGATAAGCAGCTTTCTGAGTGTTATTGGTGGAAATATGGTTTTCAGAAGGAAAAGAGACCTTCCCTGGGTCAGAAAGTTGGCGTTATCAGCTTGCAACATTATTCCTGTTGTATAATGTTACCTCTGGGACTATTATTTCCATTCCAGGGTACTGGAAATTCAGAGTTAGCCTCATCAGTCATCACACTCAGAGCCTTCAAATGCACTCACTCAGATTCTGAGGTGCCTGTGCAGCAGGCACATTTTCCCTCAGGTGTCGGAGTTCCTCAAGGAGCCCAGCTCTCTGCCAGGAGCCCCCCAAGGAGGACCCGATTCTCCCCCAACCCACTGTGACCCCTCATCCAGGTGGAAAAGTAAGGTAGCATCTCACATGAAAATCATCCAGGGAGTGAGAACATGTGGCAAATTCACACACCCTGACTCCCGTTGAAAACTTTACCCCCCTAGACCACGCTGCCTTTGAAGAGCTATTAAAGTATTTACTATTTAAATAAATGATGTATTCGGTGTCCACCGTGCACTTCTGGGAGCACGACAGTGTGCAAGCAGGCACGGTGGGTACCTTCGTGAAGTTCACAGTCTTGTTGACAGGAGAGATGATATAAAGAATGTGACACATGGGGGGATGTGGTGGAGAACATCCAGGATCCATACATGGCAGGGGCATCCAGTCCAGCTGGGCCATGTCAGCAATGTGAACTTTAGGTGGACACACACACAACATGGAGAAAGAGGAAGTTTCTAGAGAGAAAAAAATACCCGTGCGATGCGTACAGAAATCAGAGCCTAGAGCCTCAGGTAAGTCTGAGGTCTCTGATATGGATGGGACAAAGATTGTGAAGAAAGAACTACTGAGAGACAAGGCTGGAGAAGTGAGAAATATGTTGAACTCTTTCTGGAATTCTGCCTAAAAATGGGAAGCCACCCAAATGTGAGACATAGGGAAGTCACAAGGTCACACCTGAATTCCAGTAAATGCCCAGGCTGCAGTGTGGACCCTTGATCAGGAAGATCGGCCATAGGAATCCAGAGGAAAAATTAAGGGAGTAGGGATGGAGAGGGAAGGAAGGAGACAGAATTGTTATTTAGGGAGTAGCAATGACAATCCTTGCTAATTGCTTGAATGCAGTAATAGGGAAGCAAACAGGAGCCAAACCAGACTCCCTGGTTTCAGCTTTAGTCACCTGAGTAGAAAGAGATGCCACTCATTCATAAACATGGGGAACACATCAGGAGGGGCGAGCTTGAGGCAGAAATCCAGGTTTACATTTGTGCTAACAGGATGCCCAGGGAGGGAGAGTTTTAAAATAATTACACCAGCCTTTTACCATCTGGAAAGAGAAAGTTTCCTTGGGGGAAGATGTTGATGTTGTTCTTGGAAAAGTAGCCTGGCTGTTTTGTAAAAATTAAAGTTGAAAAGTACCCCCTTGCTTTGAGGGAAAACTTCCCCTCCCAAAGCTTTGGAAGGAAAAGCAGTCCCTCCCTTTAGTATACGAAAAAAATAAACCAATTTGCTTAAGGAGCCCAGATAACTTCTGAGAGAAAATGACTCAGGTTCTAACCAAGACTCAAAAGTACAGACAGCACTGGGCAAGGACGGGGGCCATGGCCAAGTCTAGTGCCAAGACCCCCAAGAGTCCTGGGAAAGAACTCACAGCACGGGATCTTCTGGTCTCATCCTGTCAGCCCCCAAACCTGTGGGAAATGGCCAACTCCTGCACAGGGTGAAACTGAAGTTGGAACTCATTCCGTACTGGCCTGAGTGCTGGTGAAGACTATCTGTGCATGTAAGCTGGAACCCTGGAGCCCAAGACATGTCCACTGAGGCTCTGGCAGGGTCACAGAACAGATCCCACACAGGGAAGGGACAGACATCACTGAGACCGTGCAGGACCAGTTTTCACCAGTGACCCCATATGATAACAAAAGCAATGGCAAGAGAAAATCCCTATGGATATCAGGGATGGACTCTCTTTGGTCAAATTTAATGTTGGAACATTCTGGACAAATCAGGTTGACAAGAAAGTCCAAGAGACATAGACTGGAATCTCTGTTCATAAAGGCAGATGGGCATGTAAGCTACTGAGTGGAAAAGGAAGAGCTCTGGCTCTGTGTGCATTGAAAACTAGTAAGATAGTGCCCATCACTTACACCTTGTCATATTTAACACAATTGCTGCACTTTCTAAGCAATATTTCAAATCTATAGAAGACAAAGAAATCAATGCATATATCAAAAGAGCAAATGTTGATCTCTTGTTACATCATTTTTCACGGTACTTTTGTAAATGTGGGAAATTTTTCTGGCCAGTTCGTCATCCTGTCTCCTTTATTCTGGCTGTAAAACCGTTTTTCTGTGAGGTTTCCATTCCATGTGCTTCAGATGGGGCTACTCCTACCCCAGAGGGCTGGATGCGTATGTGATACAAATCAGTAAGAATCTTCCCCATAACTTTTCCTGAGTGTAGGGAGGAAGCTCTTTCTCTAGAGGAGACATAGTCAACCCGCATGAAGGAAGGGCAGGAAACAGTAGCTGTCCCTTCTTTACCTGGTCCTTCCTCAGGGGTGGCACCTTTTGCCCTGAGATTCTGGCCAAATGGGAAGCCAGAGTTCCTGCTGGAAGTAGAGTTTCCCTTCTCAAGTTTGAAAAAGAAAGGCAGAACCCAGAGTAAATGACACCAGTAAAAATGGCATATTTTTTGGGGGAGAAAAGGACAGTGTAGCCAATGAGTTCACCCAGTTTTGGGTTTTATTTTATCATGGAGATTTTTCTCCTTTTGTTAAGGTTTCCAATATACATTAATGTATTAACACTTATTAAATCAATGAAAATCTGCTTTCCACAAGTATGTTTCACTATGCAAGCCACACATTTCACAAAAAAATTACAGATTCATAGTACTGACCCTGCATCCAAGTGTAGAGCCTCTAACAAGTAATAACCCTTTCCCATGGAAGTGCGGACTGAAATCTGATTACCGGATTTGCTCCTTCTCTTGTGTTGGCTGCAACAGAATACAGACATTATGCACACACACACCCCTAAGCGTGTGCAAGATGTATACTACATAAATATTCATAATATTCATATATTTGTATATATGTCTTTGCACATGTACTGTGTATATAGCAAATGGATACGTATATTATTTATCTATCAAGAGCATCAGACAAACGAGAATCTGCTAGTCTATAATGATTCCTAACTGGCATATTTTCTTGCTCCAGACCATCCAGTGTTCCAGGTTTGCTAATAAGCAGCAAGTTAGCGTTTACATTTTGTCCCCATTTATTTTTTCCATTTTTCTACCTGAGGAGGTGGAAGTGAGCTGTAAAATCGTCAGAGGAAAAGGAACAATAAAGGGCCTGGATAACCCATATACCGGATAATCCCTGTCTTTGTAATTTAATTCTCCATATGTATATAGCGATCAATAAGCAAATGTGACTGATACACAGATTATATTATTCCCCAAGTACAGACTCTATGCCTACTCATCCACAGTCCCTTTACAGAATGCCCTACACACAGTAGGCATTTAATAAGTAATTAATTAAATTGTATAAATGATACAACCAATCTTCTTACTTCCTAAGTAACTTGAGTATCTCGGTTGATACCACAGCTACACAGCTAACTAGGTCTCCCTCTACCCTTCCCTCATCTTCCAGCATCCCTACTGTCAGCAAGAATTAGATCTAAGACGGTCCTACTCATTTGTAACCCTGAGGCCTTGTGTCTCAATGATGCTTAAAATAGCATGGATAATGGAGCAAGTGTGCCTATGATTGGTCGTTGACAGACATTTTTGCATGCTCAATAAGCAGCA
Organism: Ailuropoda melanoleuca; assembly: GCF_002007445.2. Lineage (NCBI taxonomy): Eukaryota > Metazoa > Chordata > Mammalia > Carnivora > Ursidae > Ailuropoda > Ailuropoda melanoleuca. The sequence goes on from NC_048218.1 coordinate 85,600,017, forward strand.
ACCAGAGGCAGCCCCTTGGAATCTACATTCGTTGTTATAGTGGCTACATTTTGTTAAAATCCAGCAGAATAAGAGTTAATTTTATTTAGTAGAAATAGGCTGAAAAGTAGCCTCCCAAGTTAGCATAGTTCTGCAATTTTACCATCCCATAGTGATAATGAAAAAATACTGTTCGTGAGTTTTCCTCTTTCATTTGGTTAAAACCCCCTCCTCCATATAAAATTAGATTCTATACTGATAGTATAATTACTGTATAATAGAGTTTGCTCAACTACTCAACACAAAATGCTTTGCTTTCATAGCATTTTAATATGAGCAGCATAATGGGCACCAGCTTGAAAATCAGCATGCGGAGAAGGAATCTAGGACCCCAAATGAGCCCAAGTTTGTAAAATTTGATTCAGCTGTTCAACAAACTAGTCAATTCTAACCGACTTGACATTTGGAGATCAGAATTTTCCGTTCATCATTGTGTGTTTGGGTTAAAAAGAAAGCGGGCTGGCTTCACTCACACCATAATATGGACCCCTCCCCTGTGGGTCCTGCAGGGCTCCCCAGGGGTCTGCCTCATAGCTTCATCTGCAGCAGGGGCCCCTTATCTGCTCTGCAGTCATGGCCCTGGAGCACCGATATTGGGAAGCCAGACGCTCCCCATGATGCATCAGTTTTAAATTAAATTAGACTTTTCTATTTCTTCCACTAAATACTGCTTTTACGGACTTAATGGCTCTGTGTTGTACACCATACACTAAAACCATTTACTCCTTTGGGGATAAGAGATTAACACAAGTAATATAGTGAAACCCCTTATTTACATAATTGCAATTTTCCTTTTGCCATAATAGAGGCTTTTTTGACCTTTTAAATGTCCAGTATTGCCAGAGTTAGCATAGTCTGCACCGCACGCCACTTTATTCACTAATTTCTCTGAAATAACTAGTAAATTTCCCTATTGTTTGCTAAAACCTACTAAAAGGCAATCAGTTGCTTTTATATATGTCCAATGACTGTTAGCAAAAGAGCCCCACAAAGGGCTTTCTTCACTCATTTTCCACAGGGGAAACAAATTTAGGAGGGGATAACCCCAAAACAAAAACAAAAACAAAATACTCCGAGGTCATCACCCTCCAAAATGTTTTCTGAAAGGACACTAAACTCCTGGAAATATTTTTCGGAATCCATTATTTAAGAATTTTTGCACCTGCAGTAAGGAAATTCCATGTAACTATTTTTGCTTGACGCTTTAAATAGGTTTTAAATTATAAACATACACATAAGCATAAATAGGTTTTATTAATTGTGCTGACTCGAAACTATAAGAAAACATCCTGGACAATTTAAGAATTTCCTTCTATTTGTATTCTATGTGTGCAGCATTTTTTCTTGCCCTTGCTCCTAAAAGAAATAGAAGGCATTTATAGCAAACACATGTAAGTGCGAAACACAGGAATTCTAAGTACCACCTATACACATATTCTTCAACCCCCTCCCCCCCNGGCTGAGGCAATGAAAAGTCTTTGTACAGCTCTCTGGTGGTCACCCTGCCATGGTAACCAAAGGGGGCAGACTGTTCCAGAAAGCATACTTGTAGATGCTGAAGCCCATAGCAGCCAGGTTCTACAAGTGACTGTCTAACAAACTCTCATCTCTCCCGCCACCTACAAAAGTCAGCAAGAAAGAAAGAAAAAAATTTTAACCAAAATATACTTAACCTAGTCAAGTTAATACAATAATCATACATCTTTGGAGTGACAAAGACTCTGCCCTTGACTGACTAGACTTTTATCAGATTCCTCTAAGCGCTCAACCTTGGTGTCCACCCTCAACTGGGCCTGCATCACCCAGTTTTAGCAAGAATACTGCTAAGTCAGTTTAGAGAGAATCCTCCATCTGCAATATCTGACGAGCCTCCCTGTCTGATCACATTGCTCATCCCCGCCATTCCCCAGGTGGTGTCTGGTCATCCTGGGCCGGTGAGATATGTTTAACCAATACCCTCCCACCTCCCTCCCCCACATGCTTCTCTCAGTAATTTTCCATCCAGTGACCCTACCACTCTGCTCTGTGGCTTTAAATCTCCACTTGTCCGTGCTGTATCTGGGATTGAGCCCAGTTCTATCGTGAAGTCTCTTTTCCCCTGTTGCAATAGTTTCTGAATAAAACTTGTTTTGACCATTTTACTGTCAAGCTCTGGCTTTTTTTCAACATACTAATTCCTTATACTGTCTCTCTTTGTCCATCTACTCCTGCCACCTGGTCTGACAGCTTCTTAGCTAGATCACGATGTCACCACAACTCTGGCCATTCTGGCAATTCTGTAAAGGAGAGTTTTTATGAACCTGCCTGTCTCCTGAATTTGTTGATCAACATTAAATCAAATATAGAATTCCCAGATTAAGTTTGAAGAAAAATGTTGCTTGAAATTGACTTATGGAGGAAACAATCTAGTAGTTTTTATCCTTAATAGTCTATGGATTGTTCTAAACTGCCAATCTGAATACATACTGTTGCACCTGCACGGTAATGATTCATTGCTACTTTATTAGGAGCATGCATATGTTCATCATTGTGGAGGTTTGATTGATTTAAGAGATTAAGGGATCATTTTGTTTTCAAAATGCAATCTTCCATGGAGGCAGTGTCTGTCTGTGGACACTCTATCAGTGCTTCCTGTCACTGTATTTTGATGGAGGAACACTCCAGTCAGAACTCAAACTGTCTTCCATTTGTTCATAAAACCTGGAACTGCAGAGAGAATTTGCTGAAAGAGCCACAGAAGAGTAAATTCCAGGCAAATGTAAAACAATATGACAGAGGAGCATTTGGGCCAAAATAAAGCAACCAAATTCAACAGATCTAAAAAAGAATTTTTTTTTTTTTGGCCAAATAGTATATTCAGATGTAGATTCAAACAGCAAGCCTGCTGGTTCACTGTCAGCAAAAAATGCTAAACAGGGGCTAACTTGTCTTCCTGGAGAGTGAGGAGTACAGTCAAACTGAAAAACCACCTGAAGTTTGAACCACAAGCCAATTTAGATCGAGCTGAGCAGACAGGTCTGCTGGCCAATTCTAAACCAAGTTATTTCTTTAAAAAGTATGTAAGTACAAAAAAAAAAAGAAAGAAAGAAAGAAAAAACAAAAAGAAAGGAAAACTTTACATGACAAGGAAAACCCAGAGAGCAATTTTAGGGACCAATAGCATACTTCCCATGTCAGATGCAACCTGGAGTGTGGCCTGCCACCATCCCCACTGTGCCTCCCAGCCCCCTAGCTTTGTTTTTCGTGGATAAAATCAGAATAAAAATGAAAGTCAAGGGCAGCGGAAGGACTGTGGGGGCTAGGGAGGAGAGGCAGTTCCACCCACTTGGCCCAGGTTAAAATGGAGGCTGTTACAGCTGACAGCAGATTTGCACTTTTTTTTTTTTTTTTTTTTAAAGCACCAGCTGAGCCTCTCTCTGGATTGCCCTCCACAAGAGTCACTAACTAGCCACTGGGCGTGGGATTCCAGCAGCATTAGATCTTATCTCTGATCCTCCTCCCCCTCCTCCCCCTCCTCTCCCTGACTTTCTTTGGTGATGGAGGAAAAACGCTTTGAAATCCCTTTATGGGTTTTGGGAGATTGTTTACAAGGGATTCTTTCTGAAGGGGATAGGAGTGTTTGCAAAGGACAGTTCGGTCATGTGAGATTTTAAAAGGTTAATAAACATATTTGCTGGTGTCCTTGATCCATGAGTAAGATGAGTAATTTCACTGAAGAATCTGGGAAGGGGGGCATTTTATGTATTTCCATCCCATATATATTGAAAGCATGAAGTTATACAGCATACATGAACACGACAGTGGTATTTCTTCAAAATTTATCTGGGAGATTATTACCATACATCTGCAATTTATAACTTTCTACTGGGAATACATTATACTATATACATGAGAACAAATTAATGTATTTGCTCTTCTGATGACACAACTGCTATAAAAGCTAATTCAGTATTTCCCTTTCCCTTCGGTTACCATGACTCGTTAGAATCAGGTGAGTTAGATAAATTTGGGGGAGGATGTGCCTTATATGCCTGCAAATGCAGTGATATGTCTGGATCCAAATGTCCTTATCTACAAGAAGAGGGAACTGAACTCCAAGTACTTTTAGCTCTGAAAGCTTACCATTAACAATGGCTATGCCACAAAAACAAAGAGATTCAGTAGGGTTTAAAAAGAAAATCAATCACCAAAATTGGATTACCTTGGTAGGCAAAAGAAACCCTTTCACAGGCCACCCAAAAGAATCATTTTGCAAATACTCATTTAAGATTTAAGTGACTAAAGAACAATGATGCAGGGCTTTTCTCCTTCAGTTAGATTGGAAGTTCCTTGAAGCTAGAAAAATGTCTTTAATTAAGACTGATATTTCCCAGAACAGAATCAGGAGGCATCTCTCATACTGCTGGGCAAATGGCCTATCAATGAAAGATGCTACTAGATCCATCAGAAAGAACCCTGGCCTCAGAGCTCCCAGTCCGTGGACTGCTTTACAAGGCAGTTTCTGCCATCCAGAGGTTCCATGTAAGAGGCTTCTAGGCAGAGACAATGAATAACCATTGGCAGGAAAAGGACCAAGAGCATTTTAACAGACAACTATATAAGGATCGTAAAACCTTGGCACTGGCCCTTTTTTGCCAGCAGTTTTTCTGCAAGAAAATACTCCCTCCCTAGTAGTCTTTACAGAACACATGGGTTGAGCCCTTAAGGCTGGAGCCTGGGGTTGCTGAGCCAAGTTGTTTGATCTTTGTATTGAGATCCTACCCTGGTGAAGCCTGGTGCCACAGGAGCATTGATCTTGAGGAGACAGGGCTGGCTGAGTTGCTGTGAGGCGGCTCTGGGGAGCAGAGCCGTAGCACTCTAAGGAGGTGGCATGCACAATCTGAGTTTGCAATTCTATTTTGTCAGAACCAAAGGGGAACAGTGGGAACTGGCTTGGCTGCTTTTCCAGATGCTTTGGACCAAGCAGGATACATAAAAAAGAAAATCTGGCTTGACAAATGCAACAAAGAGAGAAATGGGTTCTATTTGCCTTTTAATTTTAGCTGGGATGTGGTGTACTATTTAAAAAAAAAAAAAGGAAGAAGGAAGGAAAAAACAAAACCATTAACGTAGCTTTTCTGCTTCCCTGTCGTCTCTAGCAGCTTCTAGGAGTGGCTGTTAGAAGCCTCGGGTTTTTGTCCCTAGTCACCACCATCTCCTGACCTTAACGCCTGATTTTTCAGTACTTCCCATGTCTTTCTATGCTGTCATTTTTATTTCCTATCCTTCCCCACCTCAAATGCATGTGAAGACAAACGAGACGGCTCAGTGTTACCTCCTTCCCTATCCATCTGGCACTCTGCTGTGCAAGGACCACACCGGGTTCTGGACTAGGAAATGACGGGATTGTGCCAGAAATGGAAGGAGGCAGGCTGGAGCCAGGCTGGAGCCCGGTAGGACACAGAGGCAGAGACCCAGCCCGAGCTGGAACACTGGACTGGCCTCAAACCTATGCATCGCAGGTGTATCCCATCCCCCCAAATACACACTCATGTGCTTATGGGAACATCTTCAAATCCCTCCGGATTCGGTGGGTTCATCTCTGGTTAAACCCCAGGTGCAAAATGGCAGAGATTTACTACTGAGATTTTTCTCCCTTTGACCAAGGAACAGTCTTTGGCTTGTGTGGGCTAGCCCTTAGGCCCTTGCACAGCATCAAAAGTCCCAGCAGGGAACGAACTGATCACTTTGCTTCACTTGGGTCCAGCTAAGGATTTCTGTCGCACCTCCTGGCTTTGACACACCCAACAGAGCTTAGGCCGAGCAACAGGAATGAAGTCCTCAAGGGGTCTGAACAAGGCAGGGCCCTCCCCTTACACCCTGCCTCTGCCCTACCCCCTCTTCCAGCTGTACTCATCTCCTCATCACAAGGTCCCGGAGGCTTCTCCACCATGGACACCCACGGGGGAGACGAATAGAAGGGGCAAGATGGAGAGTGACGCTGTTCTTTGTCAGTGTTAATTGTGAGCCAGTTATCTGATCTGCTGTGACTTACTCTTTCTGGAAAGGGTTGCATAATTTGGCAATAGAATTTCAAGATTCTCATTTATTGTAAATTGTGCCTTTGCCAATTGCGTTTGTCAGGACTCCCCATTTCACTTCATGTCTCTGCTCTCCACTTTTGCAAACGCACTGATCTGTGAAAATGAATTAAACAGATTAAAAAGCAGCTTTTCTTATTCATTGGAATAAAAATGGCAAATGCAGACATGGCACATCCTTATATGTAGCTCCATGAGAAAAAAATTACTTCAGACAAGAGGGTGGCCTGCCTCTCTGGGGAAACAAACCCAGAAAATGCTCTGTGATGCAAGTGAAGCTGCTCCTGTAATCTAGAGTGATGTTCTCCTTAATGACAACCCACAACGATAATTCAATTATTGGGCTTTCAACAAACCCATACTATAATGACATCATATATTCTTATAATTAAAGTTGATCTTTATAAAAGCAATTCCTCTTTTTACAGAGAGAGACATTTATAATGTTAAATAACTCTCACCTTATAGGCATCTCCCAGTTCACAGATCTGTAGAGCCAAAACACTCAAGAGGAGATGCAGGTTATCTACAACACGTGAAGATTCTAGGGGCCATTTTGACCCTCTCTGCCAGGCCAGAGCCCCGCTAAAAGCAGTCTTCAGAGGAGGGCTAAGCTCCATGTGTCCCAAAGCATCACCATGGTACATCAAGGGGGTTGCAGGGCTTGGACACCCTGCAAGCTTCAGACAACGATAGCACTGAGGATGACTGCACCTGCCACACTGCCTTGTGTGGCAATCACGGCGCGGGCCTCACCTGGTTGACAATCTCTGGGGATGTGCATACAAACTCACTGCTGGCCCTGAATGACTTTGTTAAAGAGTTCACACTTCAGTTTTCTTGTTTCTTTGCTTAACGTTGAGTAGAGGAAGAGCTGGAGGAAGTAAAGACAGGAGAGAGGAAGCATACTTTGTTACCCAAGCAACATGCCACCCTCACCACCAATCGCAAGCTCTGGTTCTTAATTCAAAATGAAGTGTGCAAGGTTTGCTAACCAGTTTCCCTGTCTCTGGGCTGGATATCCCCAGAACCTGCTGCAAGGGTTGTCATGAAGAATAAGTGGGATAAAGCATGAAAGCTTCATGGTTTTGCACCTATAGAATAGTAAGTATTCATTGAAGAGTAGGTATTACCATGGTGATTAGTGGTGTTATTTTCTTAAATGGGCTTAGATAAATAGATGATGAACTCATTTGTCTTACATCAAGGAGCAAATAAGAGTTCCCCTCTTGCAAATGGGTAGAAGCATAGCCAAAAGGAGTAGTATCACAAGGCAGCAACCCTTCAAAGAACCAGCGCAGTACTCTTGGGAAGAATGGCAATGACACCCAAAACCATACAAAGACACCCCCCGCCCCCGGCAACCCAAAGATAACAGTCAACAAAACCAAAAGACAACCTATGGAACGGGAGAAAATTTTTGTAAATGCCTTATCAGATAAAAGGCTAGTATCTAAAATCTATAAAGAACTTATCAAACTCAAGACCCAAAGAATAATCCAATCAAGAAATGGGCAGAAGACATGAACAGACATTTTTTTCAAAGAAGACATCCAATGGCCAATGGACACATGAAAAAATGCTCCACGTCACTTGGCATCAGGGAAATGAAAATCAAAACCACCATGAGATACCACCTCACACCAGTTAGAAGGGCTAAAATTAACAAGTCAGGAAATAACAGATATTGGCAAAGATGTGGAGAAAGGAGAACCCTTTTACTCTGTTGGTGGGAATGCAAGCTGGTGCAGCCACTCTGGAAAGCAGTATGGAAAAAAGTTGAAAATAGAGCTACCCTACGATCCAGCAATTGCACTACTGGGTATTTACCCCAAAGATACAAATGTAGTGATGTGAAAGGGGCACCTGCACCCTAATGTTTATAGCAGCAATGTCCGCGATAACTAAACTATGGAGAGAGCCCAGATGTCCATCGACAGATGAATGGATAAAGAAGATGTGGCATAGACACAGACATACATACATACACACACACACACACACACACACACACACACACTATGGAATACTACTCAACCATCAAAAAAATGACACCTTGCCATTTGCAATGATGCAGGTGGAACTAGAGGGTATTATACTAAGTGAAATAAGTCAGAGAAAGACAATTATCATATGATCTCACTGATATGTGGAATTTAAGAAACAAAACAGAGAAGCATAGAGGAAGGGAGGGAAAAATAAAACAAAACAAAACCGGAGAGGGAGAAAAACCATAAGAGACTCTTAATCATAGGAAATGAACTGAGGGTTGCTGGAGGACAGGAGAGTGGGGGGATGGAATAACTGAGTGATAGGCATTAAGGAGGGCACGTGATGTAATGAGCACTGGGTGTTATATAAGACTGATGAATCACTAACTCTACCTCTGAAACTAGTAATATACTGTATGTGAATTAATTGAATTTAAATATTAAAAAAAAGTTGAAAGTAAAAAAAAAAAGAAAGAAAAAAAAAGAATGGCAATGCATTAGCTATGGATTCCTTTGCATTTGTTTGCCATTTCAGACTCCACAGAACATTCATATCTGTTTGCAATGTTTCTCATTTGGGGTGGGACAAATTATCATGTGGGACTGTCCTGTGCACTGCAAGACATTGAGCACCCCTGGCCCCTCCCATTAATACCAGTAACACCACACAGTCATTGTAACAACATTTCCAACTCCTTCACAGAAGACAGAAGTGCCCCACTTGAGACTTCTGGTAAAGTAATTATCTTTACGTCCACATTACTTGGGGAAACTGAGGCATAGAAAGTGATTGACCACATTCATCAAAACACAGAAAGTAGAAACATAGGAAATGACATAAAGCATGACACAAATACTGATCAGCCGAGCCAGGGGACAGAAAGTTAACTCTTTTCCAACGACAGACAGCCTTCTCCTGCCCCCATAAACATTACCCAGTGAAAATCAGTCCTAGTGAGTTACTGATAATAGGACTGTATTACATTCCTCAGGGTTGAAGACAGAAAAAGGTCAGAAGTGCTGAAGAGCACTCAGATTTTCTTTCAGTGTACCTAGCTGTAACAATGGGAGATAAAGGGGAGAGGAGGAAGGCATGATGCGGGGGGGGGGGGGGGGGGGGAAATCACAACCCTAAAACCTGCGTACAAGGAAAGCAAATCCCTGAAGTGATCCCACACCCATTTCGTCCTCAGGGTTTTCATATCTTGTCCATTCATCTGTTAGTAATAGGTCACAAAAGGACGTCTACCGACCAGCATCCAGTTACAGCATTTGTGATTTGTAATTCTAAGTGACATGAACCTCCTATTTCCTCTCAGCCTCTCATTCTGTTACGTGGTATGATGGCATTTAGAGGTCCCTTTTTTTTTTTTTAATTGGAAAGTATTTTCCACTGCTTTACTGGAGTCAGTGAGAGAGTACAATTCTATATAATGAGATTTATTATGCAGCCAACTCTTCAGGAACAGGTTTATTTTCAGCAGGAGAGACACCTGTGTTCGGCTGTGTTCCTTGCACCTTGTATGAAAGAGAGTAAATCGTGGCACCCTTGGCCGTCCCAAGTGCACAGCGGGTTTGGTCTGGTGGCTTTGTTTTGAGCCTCTGAATCCACTGTCCAGCTTGAAAGGAAACTGGCATCTGCTCTGCAACGAGCTCAGACTTCGGTTTTTGGAAGTGTCGGAGCTGAGAGCCACGTTTGACCTGAAGTGCTCTGAGCCTTGACTCCCTGCTGCCTGCCGTGGACCCTAAGTATTAAAGAACACCTGAGTTCTTGCTAAGAGAAAGAGAGCCTTCCGAATTCCTTTATGTGCCAGAGAAGGTTCAACTTCCACACAAGCTCATCTAATATTTGGCTGACTTTTCCTACTGGTTCCCCCATCTACCCGTTCTTTTCATTGCTTAGTTAAAAAAAAAAAAATTAAAAGTATCCAAAGTTGGAAATGTAAAGCTAGGATCATACACATACATACACACACACACACACACACTCTGACCGTGGAGACAGAGGTGGGGGAAGGGTGGGTGGTGGTAAGAATTGCATTTAATTCTGAAACCTAAAAAAAAGTTTCAAAGTCACATGCCTGGTTTTCAAGTCGAACACATTTGGAACAGCAGCTAGCCACGGGTCAACCCGTGGGGGAGGTGAGAAGGCAGAGATGGAGACGGACCACGGTGAGCAAGGGCCACTCACACATCCTTGGAATATGCAAGGCTCCTGTCTTCCTTGTGTGGGAAGGGCCAAGGACAGCTCTCACACTTCTTTGGGCCATCAGGAGCCAGCTGTCTAGTGGGAGGATGAGAGACACGGAAGTAGAATAAAAAAGAAAAAGAAAAAACACCTTGCAGACAGCAAAGGTAACAGGAGGTCAAAGGAAGGAGAGCTTCCTTAACAGTCATTAGGGCATCCGATCTTCAGCAGCACTCAGGAGCTCCTGCCATCTAATGAGAGAGGAGCCAAATGGCTTTTTTCAGTGGGAACGTGTGCCACTTTATTAGAGACAGTTCTCTTTTACAGGTGTTCATTCATTTATCAAGCAGTTCGGGGGCACCTATCATGCCAGGCAATGGAGAAATACAGATCTATTTGGTTGGCACCATGTGCTCAGGTTACTCGCTGACTTTATAGACAGAGTGTTGTTCCCACTCTTCCTTTGCCCCTTATAGAAGAAACAGCCTTCTGTGCACTTCGCCACATGCCCCAGCAGGAATATGGCATCCAAGAAAGCAGATTATATTCATCTACTCCAGTGATGTGGGATGTTACCACATGACTTACTTAAGCCAATGGGATGTTAGTGAGTCAAGGCTTTCAGTGTATTTGCACCCTTTACCTTGGCCTCTTGTGCTATTTCTATAAGAAAAAATTGCTCTAGAAGTCATTGGTTCAAGGATAATGACAAACCCTACAAAAGAGACTTGTATTCCGTTCTCAAACTAGAGTCCTCCTGAGGCCAGCCTTGATCAGTCAAACCCACAGCAAAGCTACAGAACAGAAAAATATTGGTGGCTAGAAGCCATTAAGATTTTTGAGTTGTTTGTTTTATAGCATTATTGCAGCAATAACTTATTAATACCTTGACCCATAGTATGATGGTAGGACTCACCTTAAACTATGAAGTGTGCAAAATTTGTGTCCATGCCATCAATGGTGACCCATTCCCCTAGTTGTCCTAGGACTGACTACCTCTGTTTTAAAACTGGGAAGTCCTGCGTCCCAGACAGACTGGGACAGTTGGTCATCCTAGTGCCTTCCCACTTCCAATTTCCAAATCATTTCTGCCTGTCAGTGCTAGCCATAGCTCTGCTAGCTAGCAGACACCCCAGGCCCTCATTCTGCCACCGACTGTTCTTGCTGGCCCAGACCCTGACCCAGCACTTCTGCAGCTCTCCTCCTGAGTCTGCCCTCTATGAGCCATTTCCCAAGTGCTAGACCCACGTATCTTCCATTTCTCTGCAAATCTCACCTAGCTCCAATAGTTGCTAACTGCCGAAAAGATGTATTTATCACAAGTTGTTAATGGTGATGTATTAGTCCAAAAGATGTTCCTTTTTTAGGGGCGCCTGGGTGGCACAGCGGTTAAGCGTCTGCCTTCGGCTCAGGGCGTGATCCTGGCGTTATGGGATCGAGCCCCACATCAGGCTCCTCTGCTATGAGCCTGCTTCTTCCTCTCCCATTCCCCCTGCTTGTGTTCCCTCTCTCGCTGGCTGTCTCTATCTCTGTCAAATAAATAAATAAAATCTTTAAAAAAAAAAAAAAAAAGATGTTCCTTTTTTAAAGAAGATTCCTGGCGTGGCAATGCCTTAACCCAGGGTTGGCAGATCTGGGTGCTGCTACCGTCCCCACCCTGTATCCACGGCAGACATCAGGAATCAGTTATGACCCTCCTTCCCATTAGGCCCAGGTGCACATTCAAAGCCCTGCTCAATACTGTGCTTTTAGTAACCACTTCAAGTATATTAGAGTTGGAATAGAAAATGAATCCCATATGTCAAACCTGCCTTAGGCTAGAAAAAAAAAAGTAACTCTAGTGGTGAGAATTTCACCTGACTCTACTTCTGAGGTGAGGTGCAGGCAGAGAGCAAACAGTAAACTGAGAATCAAGCAGTCAGGAATCCATTTCTGTGAGGCTGATCAAGTTACTGCAATTTTCCTGGCCTCAGCTTTTTCATTTGTTTAAAAAGAGAGCAAGAGAATTTCATTAATTTCATGGCCGTTAGGCTAAGATGTTTCTCTCTGAAATATTATGACTTTAAAGAATTTCTCTCGTAACTTCCAATTCTACAGGACTGAGATTCTGTGAACCCATAACAGAGGGGCCTTCCTTTAGGAAAGACAGATCAAAAATAGCTGTGCTGACAGGATCAAATGAGACCATGGCTTTTTAAATTTTCCTGTGTTGTAGTATGTTCTAGAAAAGAGCACGGAAGTGATTTATTTTTTATCATCAGTATCATCTCATACACCATCCTCTTCCTCATCACAGGCCATGGACAGCTTGACCTGTGTCAAGTGAGGATGGGAGGGAAGCCCATAAAGATAATTTTCCTGTTTCCCCATTAAATGCACAGTGAAGACATTGGGAAGTCACCACATTAAGTTGTTGGAATCAGAAAATAAGTTTGAATGTAAAAAGGATGTAAGAACATGACAAATACCTTATGCACTTCAAACTTGCATGTATATATCTCTAAAATTGGAGAAACTCACATACCTCATTTCTAATAAGGCCTAAGTGAATGAGGAGGAGAATTCATTATACTGTCATACGAGGATTCATGAGAACTTACCTACAGCATTTAGCCTGATGCCTGGCACATTATGAGTGGTCTGCAAATGGCTGTGGCCATTAATATCATCCAACTTATAAGCCTGTCAGTTGCCTTGTAAACAGTCTGAAGAAAGACAGCCCTGCATCTAGGAAAACAGCCCTGGCCTCTAAGAGAAGGGCAGCTAAGGAGGTTTACCCAGCCCTTGGAGCACTGGAAATGTGCACCCTTGTGAGAAGGATCAGTATCAGCAAATGATGAGCCCAACACTTCCAACCAGGCAATCCTCAGGTCAGCTCTGTAAATTTCATTTACATGACATTCCGGGGAAAAAGAAAAAAGGGATAGGGATGGAAAATATCAGTATTGCCATGAGCTAGGGTCAGGGAAGAGGACTGACATCAAAGGGGCAGGAAACTGTGATGACTGAACTGTCCCCTGCAAATACGTTGAAGCCCTCACCCCCAAAACTTCAGAATATGACTGTAATTTGAAGATAGAGTCTTTAAATATGTGATGAAATTAAAATGAGGCCAGGAGGGTGGGCCTTCATCCAATATGACTGGTGCCCTCACAGGAAGTAGAAATTTGGACCCCTGAGATGCCAGAGGTTCACCCACACAAAGGAGAGAGCATGTGAGGACACAGTGAGAAAGCACCAACTGCAGGAGGCCTCAGAAGAAACCACACTTAACAACACCTACACGTTGGATTTCCAGCCTCTAGAACCCAGAGAAAATTCCTTTTGTTGAAGTCACCTAGTCCGTAGTATTTTGTAAAGGTAGCCCTAGAAAACTAATAGAAATGTAGCCTATGCTTTTATTTTGATGGTGATTACATGATTATTTATATTTGTCAAAACTCATAAAATTATACACCCATAAAGGGTAACTTTCACCATATATAATCATACCTCAATAAGCCTAACTTTAAAAATGTTACAGTCAGATATTTAAAATTTGGCAGGAATAATATCTCTGTGAAGAATTTCCTAAATAGGAAATTATATATATATATATATACACACACACACACACACACATTTACACATTTAAATAGAGTTAAACTACAAATCAAATACCATTCTTAAAGTTTTATTTTAATTTTTCCAATGCAAACAAACAACTCTACAAAGCTGGTAATTATGATGTAATGCAATCTATACTGTTATGGGGGTTTTTTGTATTATTTGTCAATAAATGTTTACTGGTTCAAAAAGGAAAGAATCATCCTTAAAGCTCTGTAGCTAATCCATTATCTATTAAAATTAACTGTCAATCTATAGCCCCACTTATTTGAAGGTTCTAAGCTGTTTTGTTCATAAGATTATTAACATTCATCATCATCAATAACTGAAACACTTTACTTTTACAATAATAAGCATACACTTGTACTTTAAATGGACAAAGATCTCAAAATATAAAGCACATTACATATATGATATGTACCTGTATTTTATGTGATCATTCAGATGGACATGCTTTGTTTCTATTACTGGCTTTAGCATAATGATAATACATGATAATACAATCATGTAATCATTGATCATCCCAAGTTCAGAGGTGCCATTCGTAATATTGAAGTGGGACATTTGGTTACTCAGCCTTAAAGGCCACGGTCAAGGTCAAAGCTAAAGCCAAAGAAGCAATGTGGCCATGTACTGTACTGAGGTTAAAGCAAAAATTTAGTGCATTTCCCTATGAACTGAATTGGAATTAACTTATTCTATAATTAGTTTATAATGATCATAAAAGGGGAATCTATCAATATTCAAAATATTCTGTTAGATGAGGAAAAAGCAGACATGATAAATGTGTTCTCGTTCACACAAACAGGTCTGCAAATATACACCTCTAGGGACCATCACCACAGTCATCCTAAACTTCCCGTCTTCCATTCCCCAAAACTCAGCATCCTTTATGTAACAGACTGTTTCCCTTGACAGGTCTCTGACTACAATTCAGAAACTATTGAATTAGAATTGCAAGGGAGTAACTCTGCCCTTTCCTTTTTCATGCATCGAGACTTCTTTTGGGAACTCTTGATAATTTGCAAGAAATTTTTGGCAAGGCAGCCCCACCAGCAGGACTGGCACCCTTCCTGGACCCGCCTGTAACTTCATGACGAATGCTTTAATAATCTGGCTGTTTGCTCCCTCTCACCCTTCAGTGCCTTCCTCTGAAGACATTTGTTTTTTAAATCTAGTTGTGGAGAAGGCCCTGAACAAAGCTGCTTTTTCCACAATTCTTTGCATGGTCTCCCCATGGGTCAGCATTTAGCAATGCCAATGCCTCAAAGCATAATTATTAGAGGAGAGATTTCCTCCTGAGGCAACGCAAGCGGTTTCCTTCTGTCACAAGTAAAACGTGTGCACTATTCCATAATCAGGCAAGTAGGGAAAAATCACTGCTTAGCATATGCACAGCCCAGAACACAAATTCTAACACCAATTGGTAACAATATGAATTTAAGTCAGGAGAGCCGATTTGTTAGTCTGAAAATCCCAACCAGGAAACGGTTTCTTCCTTTTCTACCCAAACAGCCCTCATCCACAATAATAGTGTCTGAGAGTTAGAGATCTTCTATTAATATTGGTAATTACTTCCAGGTATAGCCATTGTCTTCATAGCAGCAATTACCTAGGGTAGGAAAATTACAGAATTATTCCTGCAGGTCATCTATTCAGGCCCATCACTGCAATGTGGGAGCAAGCTACAGCAACCCAAAGCTAAGATGGCGCTCCGTAGAAAAAGAGCTGGACTTGACCAACTTCTGTTCTAGCTCTTCCTCGACCTGACTGTAAAGGACTGAGCAATCTCTCCCCTTTTCTGAGACTCAGTTTCCTTAAGGCTAAATGGAAAGAATAACATGTGGAAGTTCTCAGACAGCTGAAGTGCCATCCAAACATAGGAGATGGTCAGTAACAGAACCACAACGTAGTTTTCCATCAGCCTAAACACACGTGTGTAGTAGCACAGTCCCTAGTCTGGTGCTGTAATGTGGATGTGGTTACCAGCCCAGTGGAGACAGACTCCCTTCTCGAGTCTCACCCCTGTGTCCTCACAAGAGGACTTCTCCTTTCCCTGCACCTTATGCTTTTGTAAATGAACTTTTTCAAATATTATTTGGATTCACAGAAAGCAATCCCTAACTACACACATCTGATTCTTTAGATAAGTGCTGCTTCTCTTACAGGCATTAAATTCAAGATCTTGAGGCTTTATAGGTGGACACTCTCTTCATACCCTGTGGGGATTAAGTAGTGGCATCCTTCATGGGAAATGGATTCTCTTGGCCCCAGAAAGTACAATGTTCAGATTTACAAACTTATATTTTATTCCCTCTGATAAATGCATAGCACTATGTGGTGGAGATATTATCAATTGAAGATACTTTCAGGCCTTGGGAGACTGAGTTATAAGGAGTAAAAGTCAAACATAGAAACACATGATGTGAAGAGAATGTGAAAGCATTGTTTGAGAGAGGAAGAAATATTGAATATAGGTGAAGAAAAGTAACTGGAGCTGAATGAAGACGAAATAGAACAAAGAAAAATGTAGACATTAAAAAAGAAAGACCAATGACAAATATTTGTTGAGTAAATATTTATCTTAGGGAAATTGTCAGGGAGCGCAAGAGTTTAATTATTAAAACCTTCAAGAATCCATGGAATTCATCTCACCAGCTCTTGTTGAAACCTGCCAGGAGTAGAACCTGTGCTCTCCACAGAAGGGTAACGCAAGAGAAGAGGCGGGTAATCTGGGTTTGAGTCCCAGTGCCACTCCTGAGCTGCAGGACTTCCAGCAAGGGACTTGACTTCTCTCGGCCTGGTTTCCACATCTTTAAGATGTGCAGTTAGACTACAGCAAAAGTATAAACTGGAGATCCATAGGCTGATTACTGAGTAAGCCAAAACTTAAACATTTTGGAAACATTGCATAGAAATCTAGACTTCCAGATTTTCTGGAAAAGTGGAGCAGCCCTTCACGTGCGTGGTAGCAATAGGGCTGGAGCGGATTATCTGTGCCAGGAAACTCTCCTCCTTCCCTAGTGGGGCCTGGAATCTTCAAACGTGCACCTGCCTACACTCTTACTCTTTGCTCTGCCATACTCTTGTAAATTACATGCCTGGACGCTGACCCGTTGACATGAGGGACATTAGAGAGCTGTTCTCTATCAGCCCGTTCAGTTCTCAGACTCTGTAATTCTTTAGAGGGCTGCACCAGGAATGAAAAATCCAGTGCAGTGAATTCTCTTCTTACTCTATAATTTCAATCATCCCATTAGTTAGAGAAAGACCCTTAAGATTTGCATCTAAAAAACTGAAACTAACGTACCCATACCGATGATCTAAAAACTCTTTCAACCTTCCACCTCTCACATGTTACCATAGTGTTTATTTTAGCTTCCTGCTCATCCACTTTGCTTCCTGTCCAACTTGATTTCTGTTTTACAGTCACATTACATGGACTTTCCACAGTAATTAATTTCAAAGTATAACGTGAAACTGGTTCCTTCAAACTGCACACATCAGAAAGCAAAAATGCTTAGTTAATGAGAGTCAGCTGGATGCCAAAGACAGAATTCTCAAAGCTTCTTAGACAAACCTGAAGGACTTCCTGCAAACACTAAATCTTTGTATTTTAGCCCTTTTTAAAACTACTTCCATAAAAGAAAATCTATTTTGACCAGACCGCACACAAACATGAGGTTAAAAATGTTTGCCTGACACTTTCCAATACCCCAGCTCTGAATGCACCAGTTTGTTTTATTGCCATATTTCTTTCAAACGATGTGCTTTGTGAAAATTTTAGATTCATCAAAATACCTATGAGCAATTTTTTTTTTTAGTAGAAAGTGTTAGCTAGCTGCTTGCATGCTTTTGGATGTGAGAGATTTTACCATATGTTACCATATCATTTAGATTATGTCTAAGCGATGCCAAAAATCTGGAGGAAAAAAAAAAGGAGATTCTATTATCTACATGCTTTATTTGCAAGTCACCAAACAACTAGATCAGCCAGCTGTGTGGCACCATATAGCTAAAACATCTGGGTGATTAGCTGAATTATTCATTTTCATCAAGATATTTTGTCCTCCTCTAGACAATATTTGAGCTTCCCACAAGGATGTGCATGGTATATGCATATGTTTACATACTCACACGCATCTCTAAGATGACAGATTGAAACAATTGATGGTGGAATGCAAGGTCACACTCTCCCCTTGCCTCCTGCTGGATATTTCTAACCACCAATGGCTCTTTTCCATCTGTCCCTCCTTTTTTTTTTTTAAATGATTTTTATTATATTATGTTAATCACCATACAGTACATCCCCGGATTCTGATGTAAAGTTCGATGCTCCATTAGTTGCGTATAACACCCAGTGCACCATGCAATACGTGCCCTCCTTACCACCCATCACCAGTCTATCCCATTCCCCCACCCCCCTCCCCTCTGAAGTCCTCAGTTTCTTTCTCATAGTCCATAGTATCTCATGTTTCATTCCCCCTTCTGATTACCCCCCCTTTCTTTATCCCTTTCTTCCCCTACCGATCATCCTAGTTCTTATGTTCCATAGATGAGAGAAATCATATGATAATTGTCTTTCTCTGCTTGACTTATTTCACTTAGCATTATCTCCTCCAGTGCCGTCCATGTTGCAGCAAATGTTGAGAATTCGTTCTTTCTGATAGCTGAGTAATATTCCATTGTATATATGGACCACAGCTTCTTAATCCAGTCATCTGTTGAAGGGCATCTCGGCTCCTTCCACGATTTAGCTATTGTGGACAATGCTGATGAACATTGGGGTGCATATGGCCCTTCTCTTCACTACGTCTGTATCTTTGGGGTAAACACCCAGTAGTGCGATTCCATCTGTTCCTCCTAACCCTCAGAGTCAGGTGAGGGCAAAACTGAGAGGTCGGCTCCATGTGGCCCAGGAAGGGGGCATGGCTGCCATGGCCTGCAACCCAGGGCTGCGTGCTCTGAGCCCGGGCACACACAAATGTTGGCAGCTGACTCACGCCCAGGGGACCATGGCAGTCTCTGGAAGAAGCACACAACCACGTTACTATTTGGTTACTATTTGAGAAGCATGTTACTATGCTCCAGGCTTAGTGTCTTCTTTACTTTCGTGATCTCACTCAATTCTCACAATAACCTTATCAGGCAAGAACAACTCCATTTCCTGCCACCTACTTTTTAACAACTAAGAGGCCTCAGAAGTTAAGTTACAATAAGTGGTAATGTGTGTGTTTGAGGACAAGTTTGACTTCAAAAAACACACGATGCAGCCACACTGTCTGGGTCTGGGTCTCATCTGGACCCTGTCCTCAACGTGGCACTGGAGCACTTTCAAAGCATGCCATTCCAGGCCTGAGGGGAGTCCTGGCTAAGCCCCTTCCTGGCAAGACTATAAAGACGAGTGATGGCGACAGCCATCCCTGCGCTGATCCAAACCTTCACTACTGAACTTTAGTTAATTCCCGAAAATCTCTGGACACTGAGGCAGGAACTAGAGTTCTCTTTTCACAACCAGGGCGCACACCATCTGATCACTATCCTGCGAGGCACAACCTGCACTGCCGTATTTCCAGAATTTTCTACCAAGTGTGATTTCAAATACTATCTCTTTTTGTCAGCCTTTTTTGATTTGAACGTGTGAAATTAGACTGCTAAGTTCCATGGGACACTGTGACCTCATCTCTCAGCTCCTATGTCTCAACTACTTGAGTTATGGGTGGCTGCAATTATTTTCAATGCTCAATATAGGACTTTTAATATAGCTCCATTCAACTCGGTATTTAAGGAGGCACTTCTCCAGAAAAAAAAAATAATAATAATGCATCTTTCTTTGGTTGCTGTTCTTGGAATCTAGGCAGGCATGATATATCACACCATGGTACCGCGAGGGACACAATAGAAGGAACTGAACACAGAAAACTTTTGAAACCAAACAAGCAAATAATTGTCATCCCAATTATTTCATTATGGCTGACAATAGAATAACACAAAGATCTGAGTAGCTCCCAGAATGGCACGACAACCATAAAAACTCAAAACACAAAGAGTATTTCTAAGAGATAGCAGAATTCATACAATATGCAATGTACAGTAAAACCTTGTTATTCAGAGCGCAGCTCTTTTTTCCCCAAATAGTATGTAATTCAAAACAATTCCCACTCCTCAACTGCTTAGCCTGTCTTATTGTTATTGCCTTAAAATACAAGCTCATTTTAACCTGGTTAATTCAAAGTCAAATATTGCCAGCCCCTTACATGGTAACAAAGTAGTTTTACTTCCACTTTGTTTCATCTCCTGGGGTCTAACTACCCCTAAATCAGTTCCACGAATGTAAGTACGCAGAGTAAAAGAAAATCACCATGTTGAACAGTAATAACATATGTGGGAAAATGTTAAATATCTGCTCTTTTGTGACACTCCAAAATTCTTTTTTTTTTTTATTTTCCCTTATGTTTAGATATTCAACTACAACGTGAACACATTCAAAGTATATGATGTATGGAAAGGAAGAAGGTAAGAGATTCAATTTTTCACTGGTAATAAGATCCATTAACAGAGTACAATAATATCTCGTAATAATACAATTTATTGGCACTAACTTCATGCAAAGAACTTTAAATATATTATCTTACAGAGTCCTCACAGTAACAGAGTATCATCAGCCTCATTTTACTGGTGGAGAAAAAGAGGCACCAAAAGGTTAAGCAGCTTGCCCCCAGGCCATGCAATTACTCAGTGGCCTGGACTCAGGCTCAGCTGGCCAGGAATGGGGGTCTCTGTTTAAGAGGACAAGGAAGCCATGAAGGCCAGAGGCAGGATGCCATCTTCTTTCCTCCCCCTTCCATTCTGTCCTCACAGCACCAGACCTGAGGTCACCATCACAGCCCCATAGAAAAACTGAACCTCTGGGTCTCCCATCCCATCCCCAATTTGCCCTTCCCCAAACATTAGAGAATTTCCCAATCCCCAAACAATAGTAATCCCTTTAGCAGCCAAGCAAACTCCAAGAGCATTTTCTAGCCAACACATCGAGACCAGGAGAGAAGGGAACAACTCCCACAGCTGGTGTCCTACAAGGACTTCAGGCCGCTCACTGCCCACACCCAGGTTCCTGGGATCCTATCAGGGCCTAGCTGATTCCAACAGTTGCGGTCCACTCTGAAACCGGTCTGTTCTACTACTTGGAGTTTTCAGTGGGGCCCTCAAATGCTTTTGCCCCACCGAAATTTTGACTGGACATGAATTCCCAATACAGGCCCAGGTTATTAGGTGAGGGCAGTGGATGCTTTGCCACTTACCCATGTTCCTTCCACCAGGCAGACATTCCCAGCCCCAGCTATAGTGACTGTCAGTGCCAGTCGACACACAGCTCTGCCCATCTCAGGAGAATCTTCTCGGCCAACTGGAGCTGCTTCCCTCAGAAGTTATGCCAGTAGCCAATGATCTACCACCTCAGGCACAGAGGGCTGGCCCCTTGCCTGAAGGGGTAACCATCTCCAGGGTGCAGCTGAGGACAGGTCCCTGCTGAAGCCAGGCTCCAGCCGAGACGCCATTCTTTAATTTCTTCTCCTTTCCTCTGCTCTCCTCACTCCCCTCCTGAGGGCACCTCCCCCAAAAATCACGGACACGGGAATCCTGGGCTCAGGCGCTGCTCCTAGAAACTAAGACAATGATCTTCGCTGCTCTCCCAGACGCAGAACTCTTAAATTCACCCTGTCCTGCCCGCTGCCTTTAAAATACCCTTCCTCCAATACAATCTTCAATTCACTCAAGCTCCTGCACCATCTCCTTCCTGCCTACAAACTCCTCAGCCTGACCAACTCCAAACTTCTGTAACAGGCATCATGCAGTATGTTTCAATCTCTATATAAAGCTTTTCCTACCTATAGAAATAGAAAATGTTCGTAATTTACCATCATGTTCCTGAGCAAGTCATGCCAAAAATTCACTAGATTTCATTCTGCCAACGTAGCTGCAGGTTTATACACCAAGAAGAAAGCACAGGCCGAGGTCTAGGAAGCCTCCTGAATCACTCTGCTGCCTCCGAGGATTAAAGAGCAGACTTGCCCCTGGTGCCACAGCTAAGATGACCTGCCAGGACAATGCCTAGTGAAGATTAGGAAGATACATCTGCAGGTTAGACAGTGAGCAAACTTTTGTCAACAACTTGCAACCTCTGCTTTCTTGGCTCTAAGACCAGGGCACCCTTCCGATGGTGGGAACCGGGGGCACCCCACACTTCTTTCAGAGATTAATGGTAGGTGCACATGCACGCCCATAAGTGTGTGCGTGCACACACACGCAAAGTAGCTCCAGCTTGGGAAGGGGTGAGGGCTGCAGGGTACAATGGCCTGGACACTTAGAAATGTCCAAGAGCTGAAAAGCAACACATTTCCTATCTAAATAAGGTTTGAGTATTGCACTGAGTGGGCATTAAAAGTTTGTATGAAGACTGTTCATGAGCTTCTGACTTTCCCTGTAATGAAAATTCCTTTCCGTTGTTATCAAAAGATTTGCTATCTAGGCCAGAGAAGGGAAATCAACTCTCAAACTATCATATGAAACAGATTCCAAAACACCAGCTCTTTGTTTTTTTAGGTATGCCTTCCTTGTTTTTCAAATTTCCTTCCAGGGTGTATCCTTTTCCCATTTCTATTCAAAAGTAGGTGCTGTCTTGCTATCTCCTTTTTAAACAAAAAGAGGGCTGACCTGGAATTGGGAACCCCATCATATGTGACCTTAGACAAGTCATTCTCTCTCTTTCAGTCTCACTTCCATCATCTGTGAAAAACAAGGTACTGGGCCAGGTTCATCTAAGCTGTCTTTTGCTCATGTTTTATGAGCTTTTCTGGAAGTACAGGAGTGTAGGCTTAACAACTTGGGATCCAGAGGCAAATTACCTGGGTTCATATCCCAGACTTACTACTATTGATGTCTTTGGGTAAGTTCCTTGCCAAGCCTGTTTCATCCTTTGCTGAAGGACAAAACAAATCTCTCTCTCATGGAGTCAGAGTATGGATTTAATGGCATAAAATACATAGGATGTGCTTATAACTCTGGCTAGCGCATGAAAATATTAAATAAATATTTAACTGCTAGGATTCATTCTCATTTAACAAACAAACAAAAAAAAAAAAGAGAGAGAGAGAGAGATTGATTTTGCCAGTAGAAGGCATTAAACATTGGTAGCCCCCAATATAACAACACTAACATTTATTGAGAATTATGTGCTTGATGCTGTTTTTAAAATTACATCAATTATCACATTCAAACCACATCTATTATATGGGGTTCAAATATTTTCCTCTATTTTAGGGATGAAGAAACTAAGGAACAAAGAGACTTAAAAAAAAATTGCACATGGTTATACAGAATAATACATTTTTCAATAGTTCACAACCAGCTCTCCCAGACAAAAAACGCTAATTTAGAGCACATGCCGTTTTCCTTGGTGTAAATCCTCCCACTGTGGCCAGTTACGAGCCACCCGCATGGCATCACTGAAGGCAGAATTGGGAAGAGATGGGCACAGATGGCTCTCACAAGCCTGTGGAAGCTCTCCACACCCTTCTGGATGCTGCTGGAACATTGCGGAGTGAGCAGTCCCTGCCCAGACCATACCACTGACTTGCTCACCGCGTGCTCACGCCCCCCCCATTCCTGTGGCTCGCACTACTCAGAATGCAAAGTCATATGTTCTCCTGATAAAGCATCTAATTGTAAAAACATAGCTATTTTACTTGTGTCTTAAAGTGCAAGTTTGACTAGAGTCTGAGCTTCTTACTAACTTTGCATTCATTTTCTTTTTATTAGTGGAAGGGAACCATTGTTTAACTTCTAAAGGACTTAGCCCTGATTTCGCTTATCTGCTGCTGTGTGTACCACAGTTAATATCGTAATTTGCAAGGTATAATAAACAATGTCAAAAAAAACCAGATTTTTCTCTTCATTTATAAATTTAATCTAGTCGTCGACAATGTATAAATTTCCTGGCTGGTATGTTTCAAAATGTCTGGATTGCACAATTACTGTATATGCTGAAAAATGTATATTGTACATTCTTTCTTATTGAGTGTTTTATGCAAATTAATGTTTCTCAGTTGAAATTGTTGATTCATCTCTGCTGGCTTATTAATAACACATTACCAGATGTTTCTAAATCTCTCCATACTATTTCCAATTGCTGATCAAGCCTGACGTACAGAATTTCACCCAAAGAGCCTTTTCTTTCTAGTCCTAATTTAGAATATGCATTCACTTAGCATTTAAAATTTTACCATAAGAATAAATACAAATATTCTCCATTACTAATCCTTTGTGGTGACTAAAATACCATTTTGGGCACCTTAAAGCACTTACAGGATTTTACTCACAGATAGCATACTGGTAGCAAGCAGGGTGTCGAAGTTAACTATGCATGTCCCCCAAACCACTAGGTTTCTTCAACCTCCAAGAATCTCCAGGCTTCAAGAGCCACCGTCCTGTTCTCAGCTGTACAGTAGCGGCCAAGGCTTCAGTTGCGGGAGCATCCCTAAGCCGTCTCTGTCCACATTAAGCATTAAGCAAGGCCAAGTCCAGGGCCCAGGAGGCCTGTCATGCCCTCCGCACGCCCTTCTTAGTTCTACAAGTCCAGGAAGAAAAAATTGGGCTGGAGGTAGATGCTGCCTTAGGCATTTTTCTTTTTCGTGTTATTTTCGCACCCAATGCTTCCCTCAGAGGTCTCAACCTTTGAGAGCTTCGAATAAATGAATTCAAGCTTTGTGTCAATATTCGTAGTAACTTGGGGTTATCCTAGACCCCATTACCAAATGTCTTCATCTTAACTGACAGCTGTGGAGATTGGCCCAAAGAAGAGGTTGTTCAAAGGTGGGATTCAGGGGGCGCCTGGGTGGCACAGCGGTTAAGCATCTGCCTTCGGCTCAGGGCGTGATCCCAGCATTGTGGGATCGAGCCCCATATCAGGCTCTTCTGCTATGAGCCTGCTTCTTCCTCTCCCACTCCCCCTGCTTGTGTTCCCTCTCTCACTGGCTGTCTCTCTGTCAAATAAATAAACAAAATTTTAAAAAAAAAAAAAAAAAAAAAAAAAGGTGGGATTCAGGGACTGTCACACCAGAGAGTTTTTAGTGGGAGGACCTCTCCCCCCAGGCTTCAAAAACACACCGTGTGCACAGCTCTCTACCCGTTTAGAGCACCACCTCTACCTCCATGTCCCCATCCCCCACTCTACCTTGGCCCCTCACCCCCCATAATTCCCAAACAGTAATTCTCCATGCACCAATGAACCTATCTCCTCCCTTTAGAGAAGTATAATGTCCAGCTCTTCCCTCTTCTTCCACCACTAGCAACAGCTAATAATTACTAAATACCATGGGTTGTCCAACTTCTAAGTGCTTTACATGCATTAAGTGATTTCATCCTCATTCCATCCCTGTGAAGTCAGTACCATGACCCCCTTTTTCACATGTGAGAAAACTAAGACATGGAGAGGTACATAAATACAGAGGTGCCCACCACTGACAGGTGGCAGGGCCCATCCGCGCTGGCGGCCTGGCTTCTAACCACCGCACTTCACTGCATTTCGCAGGCAGCATGCGACGTAACTCCCTTCACCTCTCCTCGTTTTCACCTGAGGAATTGGATCGCATCCTCTCCCAACCTGTTCCCACCCTGATGCTGAGTCTCATTCGGGTTTTGGCCCTCTTGCCACCTCCATTAACCTGAGGGCAGAAGCTCTCATTGCAATCATCGTTTGCAACACCACAGGCCGCTTCCGTATCTACACGGCACAGAACTAGACTTCGTCCTCACCACTGGTGACAATTGTTGAATATGTTTGATAAAGCTCTCTGGTCTTTCAAAAAAGAACAAATTGGAAGAAGGTGCTTTTTGCCCAGCTTCATTAGAGAACTAGGTTACATTAGGAGACCTACGTCTGTTTCTGCTGGAGCTGTTACTTCTCTGGGGTTTCAAAAAAGCCTTGCCCCCTCCTGATGCTGAGTTCTCTTCCAGGGGAAATGCAGGCAAAAGCACTGCTGGCGGATGATCTTGTTAAAAATTCTGTTCATTTCATAGTCGCTACTTAGCGTTGGTTTTACTATTAATATCCAAACACAAGGAGGACATGTGAGAAAGGATATAGTTGGACAGTATATTTAAAGAAGGTAAAAGTGAAGAAACAAGATGATTTCAGATAATTCAACTTTCCAAACAATACTTTATAGAGATGAATGCAGAATGATCCCTTTAGTCATACACCAGGTACTGAATATTGAACTCCTTAAGAGACCAATCCCTAATTCAGTAATTCAGCAAATATATATTGAGGGCCAATGGTATAAAGCTTACTAAGCACTTATTTTTGTGCCAGGAACAGTGTTAACCACGCTACATTAATTATCTTATTTAATTCTCACAACCAAATCTCTGAGCAATGGGAATTCTATCCCATTATATAGATAAGAAAACTGAGGGGGGGGTAACTTGCAGCTGATGGATGGGTCATGCAGCTGAGAAACTGAAAGGACCAAGATTTAGGTCCAGATTTATCTGACCATATAGGCCCAAATTCTTCATCATTGTGCTTTTACTATCCTCCAAAAAGTGAAACAAGAAAGAGAAATAGGAGGTATTTATTGCCCTCAAATCGCTTACTGGTTGATAGGGGGGATAACACATTTAGGAACGACTATAATGCAAGGGAGCGTGTAGTCCATCAACCTAGAAAGGAAGACACTGGCATCTAAGGGAGCTCAGAAGAGAGAAAGAATGTTTCTGGCTAGAGGAATCACAGCAAACTTCATGGAGGAGGTGTGACAAATAAGCACAAGAAATATATTGACAATAGCTGAGTATTCAAGCTCTTATAGCATGACAGTTTTGTGACAATGCCATGGTTTACCAAAAGCAAGGCTGGGACAAAGCTGGAACTGTCTGGAACAATGCCCCAGCACAAGGCTCCCCACTCCTGAGGCCACCCATTTGTCTTTACCACAATCACTGCCCACAAATAGGACAAAAGATTTCCCCAACAGACACCTGATTTCCCCCAGCAGTAATAACCAGAAGCACAGGAAGACTATCTCCATTCTCTTTTCTCCCAACACACTTGTGCTCTTTGGTCCAGACTTTCTGGAAACCAGCAACATTCATCACCCTCACCTATTAAAATTGTGCCTATGCTGGTGACCACAGAGGATACTTCCTCATCAGGGAGATGCCTGAAGTCTAGTATCCTTTTCTCTGGCCAAATTACAAAGTCCCTTAGAAGTAAACTTTCCAAACATGTTGATCTGTCTTCCAATGACCATTCAAAACATTACATTCCTCAGATACTTATGAATGCCACATGTAAGAAACAGACACTGGAAAGGAAATGATCCAACCACACCTCAACCATCTTTATCCTCTCTGTACTTATCCTTCCGGTTCAACTACAAAGAAAACAAACTAAAAAACAGAATCCTTTTCAAGGTCTCGTGTCCTTTGTAAGCAAATCCATCACAAATGGAATGCATCTCAATTTAATTTACTGATGGCATGTATTAGAATGAGGTCAGAATGCATTTTTCAGAATGTTAAATCATTTTGTCCATTTTCCCTACCAAAGCATCTCTTCAACCCATATGTCTGTCTAAAATGGTTTTCCTTAACTATTCTAAGTACCAAGGGTGATTATTATAACTTCAATAAAAAGTAGAATGTTGACCTATAGTTTTCTCATAATTGGCCATTTCTAAAAGAAATCAAAGTGATTTGGAGGTCGTACAGACAGAAGGCATTTCTTTTAGAAGTGAGATGGGCATGACTTCCCTAGATGCCCTCCCCAACCCCTGTGTTAGCTCCCTCTTCTCACAACCTGCTGTGCTGATTGCCCTCTGCAGTTTGGGCTTCACCCAACAGTGTACAAACTGCCTAATCTTCACATGCCATTGTCAACTTCAGCCTCACCTTTATCGTAACATCTCCTTAAACAAAAGAAAAACGATAAGAGAATATGCTCTTCCCGTTAAGCTCAACAATGAGCACAACAGTTGATTGGCTCACTTTCAGTATGACCGGTTGGGGTCTAAGGTTTGTTTTATGAATGACAGCCACCATCATACAGAAAGCAGGACGGTGCTAGAGAACAGGTTTATAAGTCAGAGATGACGCACACAGTGCTAACCCAAATGCCTGTAGGAACCCAGCAGGTAACGAAGAGCAAGGGAAATTGAGGGGAAGGCGCAGGGAGCGATAGGATCCGGGGTCGGGGGGAAGGGGGAGAGTAGGGTGTGCCCTCCCATTGAAAGGCAACAGGTGATTGCAGCCAAGTGCCAACAAGAGTTCAGTGCTGTCAAATCTGATTTTCCCCACCATGAAAGACCTGTCATCTTTCTTAGATGCTTAAAGTTAGGATCAGCTTAACAGGGAGGTTCCAAGGTTAGTTAGATGCTCTCAGAACAGAGATTCAGTTGACTGCCAGAAGGGGCCATGCCCAGAAACCACAGCCTAGAAAGTTCTGGAGGAACCAACTCTGAAGACCAGTAAAATACCCAAAATCTTTTATTTCTATACTCAAAAGGGATGAGTTTCAAGAAACATTTTGGAACAAGAGTATTTTGATATTTCTCAGATGGTATACCACAATAGTGACTGCCTATACCACCTGTCCTAAGGTCCAGCCAGAAAGATGGTTCAGCTTGCCTCTTCTTAGGGAAGACACTAGCTACAACCACTTCAAAAAAAAAAAAAATGTTAACTAAAACAATCAAGGAAACAGAAGGATTCCCATGTGAAAAATAAATACATATATTTTACACAAGTCTTTTTGATCCTGGAAAGGTTCAACTGGAAAAGGCTTCCCATAGCTGAACTGCATAAACTCCTTGATTAGCGTTATTTATCACACACTAAGTTAATGACAGATCCCCACCCCATTTCTGCTATGTGCATCCCAGCCATCCTGCCGCTAAAACCATTTAGACAGTTGCCAAGAGGGAATGATCCAATCAGAGCTTACCTTCTTCTGCTATGGTAACACAATTCTAAATAACACAAGACCTGAAGTTACAAAAACTGTTATTTCAAACATGATGATGGAGTTCCTTCCATGTGCCAGTCTTAGACACTGCACAGAAAAGCGGAGAAAGCAAAGTCCTTGTTCTATGTGAATTCCAGTCTGAGTGGGTGTCAACCATATAAAAAACTAACCAAATGACAATGTAAGAGAAAAACATGTGTCTGGAAAATATGCTATGGTATTACTGGCATGGGGAGTCCCTAATTCTGCCTGGGAGGTAGAGAGAGGGACAGCTGAGCTAGTCTTTAAATGACTGAAATACAGGAGGGGTTGTTCCAGAACATGACCCCTTGTCTAGAATTTCATATTCTTAAGATCCATTACCTAGTTACTAAGTGATTACCAAGTAAACTTTTGGGTTTGTTTTCATTTGGGCTTTTCTTTTGTTTGTTTGTTTGGGCTTTACTTTTATGAAGAGCCCCAGAGAAATTTATAAACTCTTTTACTGAGTCCCATATTGTCCTTGAATTTAGATGGGGTCAAATTACAAATGTTTCTCATCTCTTTCCCTAGCTACTTTCTTTAAATAGGATCCCATAAAGTGACACAATGACATTTAATAATAAACCCAATGCATAAAACTGCTGAAGTGTTTGAAAAATATAAAAGCTTTATGACAATACATATCAAGTGATACAGAATATGAAAAGTCCTGGAGCATTAGCAGGATTGGCTAGAAATAAACCTAACATAAATTAACTTCAGTTTTATGCAAGTAGAAATGGCAATTATATGGAAACAGAGGAAGATTTTTCAAAACCAATACTTTTTATGTTACTGGATTCGTGTTCCAACACCATGGATGACCCACTGTCATTTAATGATTGTGCCAGCCTATTTAATTCTTGAGACCTTAATTACAGTACTTCCCAGGAGATGAACTAAGGGTGAAAAATCATGAGGTGTTTTTTTGTTTGTTTGTTTGTTTTTGTAACACGACAAACCAGTCAATAAAACAAATGTCTGAGATTCTATTAAAAAAAAGAGAGAGAGAGAGAGAGAAAACATAGCATGTATTTTCAGACTTATCATGCCACATGCCTTCAAGATAATTATCATTTGTCATTTTGGTTTATACATTTCAAAATCTGATAAAAGATAGGCAAAATTAAATCAAATGCTTTTAGCAGGCACTTAATAAATTCCCCCTACTAATGTTTACATTACTAGGCTATCTATTTGTACATCATCTGTCATTTGTTTCCAAAGAGTTCTATTTTCTGATATGATACTTACAGTGTGTCATGAATCAGCTAATTATGCAATAACCTTTACTAGAAGCAAAACCAAAATTACATGGATTTAAGGTCAGTTATTTCTAATCCTCATTTTAAATTACATCTGTCTCTTAAGTCAGGAGAAGAAGAGAGAGGCAGTTGGCAAACAAGCCACCTACAGCTAAAGCCAATTGATGGATTTGTTTTTTTGGACAATAATAGTTCATAAGAGCTGTAAAGCAAATGATTTATATTTTCATAAACTAAATGCCATGTATAAACACATGATCTTCATTCCTAGCTTGTCATACAAGTTGGTCTGGGGTTTCTGTCTCTGACTGGTGAATTGCTTATGATATAGAGAAATAATCTCTAATGATTTCCAAAATGCTCTCCTTGGAAAGGGATGGATAATAGAGGTGACTAACCCACTGTTTCAATATTTATACCCGTTCAAATGGGTTCAAAATCTTAATTTTGTTTTTCTAGTTTTTATTGAACGTATGAGGTCCAAAAATTGCCTCTGTGATGGAAAATGTTCTGTGTTGATGGATTCTGTGATCTTTGGGCAAAATATGGTGAATGATGAAATGTCTGTGCCCTGTTTTCCTCTTCCTAGCCCCACCCTCCATTCCTACTCTCTCCCTTGCTACCATTACAGTATTTGGCACATTCATAATTCCTAGAACACCAGATGAATGTAGAGCAACTGATGTTTAAAAGAGGGCAAGTTAGGGAGAATGACTTCCTTCTTCCCATTACTTGTTAGCATATGAGGGGAAAGATACTGTCATTTTTGGTAGGTGGGCCGTGTGGGTTAGCCCACACATTGGTTTGTGAACTAATTGTTCCAATCAGATGAGTCAGTAGGGATTGAAATGTTAATTTCCTGGAGAAGATATTTGTCACCGTGGTTCTGAAGGAAAGGCATAGTGCTTGTTACCACCAAGCTCCACAACAAGGAAAGCCCTTGTTGTGATCTTCTTCATGTGATTTTCTAGAGCAAAACGGTCTCTCACCATCACCCACTTGTACCACGCAGTACAACCTGCAGGAGAAGGCTAAGAACTGAAAGTGTCCTTGGCCAAGTACAAACACTGACATGTTCTGATCTAGAGTCTCAGGACCCGCCCAGGAAGGGATAGGGAGGTGCTGGATCTCCTTTTAGGCACTACCCTGATTTTCTTTACCTATGGTTCCTTCACAGACCCACCCTTTTTAGCAAAGAGCATGTGCTGGTGCTGAGGACAATCCAGTCACACAGACTCACAGAGTCATGGCAAGGAGAAACATCTTTTTCTAAATCTTTCCGAGATCCTTTATTTCCATCAGATTGTTTCTCTCTCTCTTTGAAGATTTATTTATGTATTTTAGAAAGGGGGGAGGGGTCAAGGGAGAGGGAGAGAGAGAATCTAGAGCAGACTCTGCTGAGCCTGGAGCCGGACACACGGCTCGATCTCACAACCCTGAGATCATGACCTGAGCTGAATCAAGAGTCAGATACTTAACCAAATGAGCCACCCAGATGCCCCATGAGATTATTTTTCTGATTCAAGGAGGAAAAAACATTTCTACACACTTAGCAACCAGATTGTCACCTATCAGATCTAATACATGCTAATATATTCTTAAGTGATGAAGAAAAGTGTTATAGGGAGGCAAAGGCCAATTTCTGAGCTTTCAGAAATTTGAAAATAGCCATGAAAACATAGCTCTTTCCCCCATCATCGGGTAAACCACCAGACAGCACTTTTCAAGGAGGGGTTACAAACCCACCTGCCAGCCCAGCAGGACAAGTACGCTTTGGGGAATGATGTTGAACATCCATTATGTCAAAAGCCTCAGGGAAAATATGGGTCCTCAAACTATTTTTTTTTCCTCCCAGAGCCAAATTTTTGAAAGGAATTTTTAATGCTGGCTCTCTTCACCTTTACATCTCCCACTCAAACCTCTTATTGAATTCTTATATTCTCATCTTTCCTCCTCTCCCTACAACAGTCTCCCCAACTCCTAACAAATCCTGTGGGTCCCTACGTAGAAGCTGCCCTTTCTTGGGATAGCTTTGTCAGTCTCCCCACTCAGCAAAGCCCTCTGACTCACCATTGGTGTAGTACAATCTATTGTCATCATCTCCTTCCAAAGGTAATCTTAAGAGAGTTTCAAACAGACCAGAGTCTGGCTCTCAGGCTTACAAAATCGGAAAGCAGATTTTGACAACAGATCAAGAACATACTCATTTTTTAATGACAATCTCATATTACTCAAACTCAAAGACCAGAGTATAAATCAGAAAGTCAATTTATTTACAATAAAAAATAGCTACCTTTTGCACCAGAGTATGTCCATTGGTGTCCTGCCTACAGAAGTCAAACCTCACTCGGGTTGCCTGGAGAACATGGGACCAGATGGAAGCAAAGAGAGGAAGTCCTACAATTCAAATGTCATAGCTTCCTGTTAAGTCTGCCTTTACCTCCAGCAAAATCCCAGCCCCCTGAGACCCAAACATGATAAGTCTAGTGGATAATGCTCACTCACTCTACCCTGGATACTGCTTAGACAGGCACCGGAAACATTTGCTTCTAGACTCTGCTTTTTATTTTCTATACATTGGCCAACAAACATTCTAACAGTTTTCTTTTAGAAATTTTAATGTAGGTTGCAATTCAAGTCCCGCTGACCTTGGACCTAATCTCTTTTGCAAACCTCCAATCCCCTCTGCATTGAATTCTCAGTTTGTCTTAATCAACCCATTTCCAAACTCTGGGCACTGTTCCCTGTATCTCCTACAATGACCAGCCTGGCTCCCAGAATCCGTGCAGATTTAAGTCTTACACCAAAATCTACTAATGGTCTTCAAGAAATTAAAGAATTCTAGGGCTGACAGATTCTATACTCAACATCAAGTCAGCCTTGCTGTTGATCTGGGTAGGACTCTATGTCCCTTATCTCCTGTCACCAAGCCCTAATGTCAGCAGCCCACGTCAGGACCTGGGGACATGCTTTGTTCCCCTGTGGCTGAGTCCTTGCCCTGGCCACAGTTCCTTTTGGACTAGAGTCTTGCTGGCTGCCTTCATGGCAGGTCTCTGCATGCAGCTACTTCTCCCAGACCTCTCTGACACCAGCATCTGCACTCTTCCACCTCCACGTATGTGTTATCTGCCTTGCTCTTGCTTACAAGCCCATCCCAGCCTCTAAATGGCTCTGATGGGTCATCTCATCTTCAGCCCCAGGCCCTTCTCCTTCCCCATCTTCGGTTCAGCCCATATCATCTTTTTTTCTCCTACCAGAGACAAAAACAAGGTGATGAATTAAATTTTCATTTTCCAACCGTTCGTGTGGACATTAGGTAGTCACAGAGTAACTAAAAAATAAAGATATCACTGAGAAATTCTTCACTTTTCATTGGAAATATACTGAGATAACATGAATTCAGTCCAGATCACCAGGCATTTCCAAATTCTACCACAGGAAAGAACATTGGCTTAGGAATCGGAAAACATGACCTACTTAATAAATGTCTACTTTCAAAGGAATACATGCCTTTGCTTCTCTATCCTTCAGTTAAATTGGCAGGGCTTCCCCCAGTGACCTCTGAAATCCTTCCCAATTCTGAAAATTCTACGACCACAAAAAGGATCAATTTTATAGTGTGTGTGCACATGAATTTATTTGTATGTTTATAACTATATTTTCTCTGGAAAGGGAAAAGGTGTTCTACAGCCATTTATTAATGATGTGGCTCGCTGACTTGAACCAGAGACTGTTCACAAGAAGCTTTTAGTTTGAGAAATTCCTATAGTTGTGGCCAAAACTAATGCTACAAAACAAAAGGAATGAGATAGGGCCTCTCCCTGCAGCCCGCTGACTTACAGCCCCAGGCCCGGCTCAGGGTGGGACCCCCAGAAGGAGAAACAGCTGGGGCCTGCTGGGACAGCACAAGCTACATCACACCAGCCAATGTTGCAGAGGATCTGAGGCTACCCAGAAGCAGTTTGGCTGCCCCCCAACCAGATTATAAATTCCTCAAGGGCAGGGAACACATCCTTTATAGTTTTCCTGTATCCATATGGTGCAGGGGGGAAAAAAAAAAAGATTTTTGAGCTAGCAGCCCAGCCAGAAGCTGAAGAATGTTATCCGCCCCCATCCCCAGCCAGCCTCCTCCCTTATAATCACAAGAGGAAGACATTCAGGAATAGCTTTTAAGAAATGCCTCCCTCCTTCCTGCCTAAGAAGATATGTAAGTAGTTCAGGTTCTCCCACACTTGAAGCGGAGACTCAAGTCCACTGATGTATTGAATGAGATGTTCCTATATTAGAAGGATAACAGGCCAGCCAAAGAGTTCCATTATGTTCACTTCCCATTACAGGGATCTGCTGAGCTAGCAGCACCCCCTCCTCCATATAAAGCTCACTTAACTGAAGAGCCAGACCAGAGACAGACCCTGTTCCAATACCAGCTGTGTGGTCAGAATCTATGTGACCAGAAACAGCCCAGCCAGAATCGAGGCCCTACCTAGACACCCGCATTATAGCACCCATGCTGGCCAGGATCAACTCAGCCAGGGTACTTCTGATAGTAGTATCTGAGAAGGGTCCGCTCAGGACTTTGGGAATAAAAGGATCTACCTAGAGATGGGAGCACTGAATATCATACCCAAGTATCCTCAAAACCTAATTCAGTCCCCTCTCTGGCACATTTCAATGACGTTGAGCACCCAGCAGGGTGAATGGCTTGTCACTAAGTATTGTTAAATTCTTCTAGCTTCCCTGGGTATCTGGGTGACTCAGTTGGTTAAGCGTCTGCCTTCAGCTCAGATCATGATCCCAGGATCCTGGGATGGAGCCCTGCATCCGGCTCCCTGCTCAGCGGGGAGTCTGCTTCTCCCTCTCACTGTGTTCTCTAATAAATAAAATCTTTAAATTAATTAATTAATTCTTCTAACTTCCTTGACTGGACTAGAAACAAAGTTTCAACACAGGGGCTAGTTCTCTCTCTTTATAATTTATTGTTGCCATCCTCCTCATCATAATTGTTATCGTTAATAAAGTAATCCATGCTTGTGAAAAAAAAAATGCAAACAGTATATAAGGAGATAAAGTAACATTTTCGTATTCTTTCTTAACCCTTCCCCCAGCCCCAGCTTGACCCTCTCTGACCCATTTCCTAGAGAAGATCAGGATTCGGGCTATGAAAACTCCTCAAAATGTTCCATACATCATGTACAAGGGTGTGCGTGTTGAAAAACCATACACACAGATGAATACAAACGTGCATATTCCTAGACTCACACATATACACACACCCATACACGTATACATCTTATTTCACAAACTGATCATGGTCTACTGTCTGCAGCATTATTTTCACCGAAACGATCTTTGGACATTAATATAAAACAAATACATCTCCACATTCTTATAAAAGGCCACATAGTGTTCTGTGACACAGCCGCACCATCATCTATTCTGTGGTTCTTCTCTTCTTTGCATCATCTTCTCTTTGGAGTCCAAGGTTATAATAATTCACTCTTTCTGAATGTACTGAAGCTCAGTTTCCAGTGCATGGGGCTGATATCTCCCATTGCTGCTCCCACTACTGTTGCTATTGACTGGTTGTACTACTGTATATTGGGTCTATCTTTGTCTCTTTGCCTTGGCACTGCATACATTGCTATGTGGTGGAGATGGCCCTCCTTGTTGTCTTCCCAGGGAAACTCATGCCTCCTCTAAATGTCACTTGTGTTTCATGCTCTGCATCCCCCTGTGCTGGGCTGTTTCCAGAGACATGGTCTATCTACTTGGCTTTGCTGACCATGCTCCCCTCCCATAGGTTCCTCTAGGTTCTCCAGGTTGCATTTGGACTTAGACCATCTGTCCCTAAAGAATAGATCTCAGGCCTTGGGCACTCTCTGGGGAATCACACCCTGACTACATAGCTACAAGGTCAGTGAACTTACCAGTTCTAACATTCTAGTTCAAGTGACACAACTGTTGGGTCCAGAATGGCCTCATCCTATCATTATTTCTGTCAAAGTCTCTGCCTCCCAGATATCCTCATATTCCAGAGGAAATTCACTTTATCCTAAGTTTCCAAGAAGAATTTCGGAGTTAAGAATCAATCACTAAGGAGATTCTCACCCTACCCCCACCATTCCAAGAAATATAGGTATTGTAAAGACCTTGTGGGGGGGCAAGGAACAATTATGCTAACACAGAAAGTATAGCTCCTCTTTGAACTGCTCTTATCCCTCCAGAAAAGTCTCCTTAGGATCTTTTATTTCATTAACACCTTCCCATAGCATCATACTTGGATTCCACCAGCCCCAAACACATTAACATTATTTAAGTGGCAGATAGCAAGATACATTGGCTTTCCTATTCCATAGGCAGTTGGGATGGGCAGTAGAAGAAGTGAATGCAAAGTGCCTCTTCTAAAATCATCCATTGCAGCTGTGCAGTGTATCATAATGACTTCACACAAAAAGCATGCAAAATCTCCAAGAAGATGTCAATCACATGAAAAAAAGAAACAATAATTAAAGCTCCCAACTAGCCAAGAAATCCTTTCCCTCTTCATTAATGGCCCAAGACTTTTTTCTCCCGCATGGAGGGCGTCCCTTGTGTAGACACAGCTTGATGGCTGTAAGGTTCCAGCTGTTTAAGTGGAGCCAGCCAATATCCATCAGGATGTTAGACAATTGCCAGGAAAACTCTGACAAGCAGCTCATTTTTCATCTAAGAATTCGATTGAAATTCTATCTCCCTCACCCGTGCAGTTTAATTTAATCGATAGAACATTATACTATGTCACATTTAGTATTAAAAATAAATGATACAGACCAGATATTTGAACACTGGGCATTTGTTTTTGCAGGCATTTTGACTTTCCAGTGGCAAACATCCCAACTTATAGTGCGAGAAAAGCCAAACATGAGCAAGTGTCGCTTCAAATTAAGCAGCTATCGCTTTACATTTATTGGGGTTTTGGTCCCATACTTTCCTCAGATCTCCAATCCCTTTCAACTCAACCAAAGTTCTCATTAGTGACAAGGCCTACAGAGAAATGAAAACGCTTGACGGCACAGCCTTTCACATTTATGGATTGCCGTTAGGAGTCGAACATGACAGATG
Organism: Ailuropoda melanoleuca; assembly: GCF_002007445.2. Classification (NCBI taxonomy): domain Eukaryota; kingdom Metazoa; phylum Chordata; class Mammalia; order Carnivora; family Ursidae; genus Ailuropoda; species Ailuropoda melanoleuca. The sequence goes on from NC_048218.1 coordinate 85,637,330, forward strand.
TCTCGGGTAGAAAAGAAATATTTGCAGCAGATTATATCACCACTGTTCATTCAAGTAAACTGAAGTGGCATCACAGTTTAGAATTTCAAAACACAGAGTAGTTATTTCAACATATTAGTGGACTTCTGGGTGATGATTTGTTGCCAGAAGTAATAACCCCAAAGCATAAATCTAAATGTGAGCTAAATCCATGGTTGCACAATGGTTTCCCTTCCCCCCCCCCCAAAGTTTTCATTTGAGATAGAAGCAGAGGAATTCTGGGCTGGAGGGAATCTTGGAGATCATATTAACCCAACTGTTAAGTCCTCCTTTTTTTAAATAGAGGAGGAACTTGAGACACCACAGCCTCCATGCCATGCTCAAGGTTACACAGTGGGTGGCAGAGCCGAAACTCTGAGCCAGCTCTGACTGATGTTGATGAAAAGGTCATCTCTCCTTTCTTGATCTCCAGAACAACAGCAACATTCCACCTGCTCATGAACCCCAATCCAACTTTTACTTTTAGCCTAAGTGTGGGCTTCCAAAACCTTCTCTCCTAGACTCACATTCCCTCCCACACACTGCTAGTCCTGCTCCTGACTTCTCAATATTCAACATGACATGTCTTGTCTTTGGCTCTGCAGACCTGACTCAGATTGTTCTTCAGACTGAGTCGGCATCTGCTCTGAGATGGGCACCACCATGGCCACTGCCTGGCCCATTTAGGTTCTAAATTTTCCATAAGTGTCTTCTGTCTTCTCCCCCCACTAAACCTCCCAGCCAAATCAGCCTTTGGCTGGGATATCCCTCTTCCTTTTTGCCAGTACCTACACAATCAGCAGATTTTAAGTGGACCCTTTTCCCTCCCAGACACACAGAGGTTCCAGCAAAGCTGGGCCATTATGGGTGATTTCAGTGGTACAGCAGTTTATCATCTTGATTTTGTGTGGTTTTTAGGCTTTTGGCAGGTTTTTTTGTTCTAACTTGTAGATAACTACATCTACTGACAGCAAGCATTCAGATTAATAGAAATTATCATATGCTACTGGTGAGATTATAAATTATTACAACTTTGTAATATAATCCAGTACCTTAAAAATGCATGTATGCCCAGCATTACTCTCATACCAAAACCAAAGAGGCCACAAGAAAACTAAAGGCCAATATCTCTGATGAACATAGAGGCAAAAATCTTCAATAAAACATAAACCAAATTCAGCAATACATTAAAGGGATCATATACCTTGATGAAGGGAGATTTATTCCAGAAATATAAGGATGGTTCAACATCTGCAAATGAGGCAACGTGATGCACAAAATGAAGGTAAAAATCATGTGATCATCTAAATAAATGCAGAGAAAGCATGTGACAAAATTCAACATCCATTTATAAAAATTCCCAACAAAATGGGTATAAAGGGAACATGCCTCAGCATAATAAAGGCCATGTATGACAAGCCCACAACTAACACTGACTTATGGTGAAAAGCTGAGAGCTTTTCCTCTAAGATCAGGAACAAGACAAAAATATGTGTTCAACACAGTACCGGAAATCCTCACCAGAGCAATTAGGCAAGAAAAATAAAAGGTACCCACATTGGAAACAAAAAAGTAAAATGGTCATTTTTTGTAGATGGCATATTATACATAGAACACCTAAAGACTCCATCAAAAAACTGTTACAACTAAAAAGTGAATTCAGCAAAGTTGGAGGCCACAAAATCAAATACAAAAATCCGTTGTGTTTCTATACACTAATAATGGAAAGAAAAGAAAGAAAACAATCCCATTTATAATTGCATCAAAAATAAAATACTTAGGAATAAATTAAGCCAAGGAGGTAAAAGACCTGTATATTGGAAACTACAAGATATTAATGAAAGAAATTAAAGACAAAAGTATTCCATGCTGATAGATGGAGGAATCAATTTAGTTAAAATATCCATAATTCCTAAAGCAATCTACAGATTCAGTGCAATCCCTATCAAATAATATTTTTCAAAGAAATGGAATAATCCTAAATTTATATGGAATCTCACATAACACACACACTCACACACACACACAAATAGCCAAAGGAATCTTGAAAACAAGAACCAAGCTGGAGGCATCATACTCCCTAATTTCAAAGCTATAGTAATTAAAACAGTATGGTATAGGCATAAAAACAGACACTTAGATCATGGAACAAAGAGCTCACAAATGAACCCATGCATGGGGTTCCCGAGTGGCTCAGTCAGTTAAGTGGCTGACTCTTGATTTCGGCTCAGGTCATAATCTCAGGGTCCACGCTCAGTGGGGAATCTGCTTCAGGAGTCTCTCTCTCTCTCCTTTTGCCCCTCCCCCACTCACTTACATACACTCTGTCTCTCTCTCTGAAATAAATAAATCTTTTTTTAAAAATGAACCCACAGTCAATTAATTTATGACAAAGGAGCCAAGAACATACAAGGCTGAAAGGACAGTCTCAAATAAATGCTGCTGGGAAAACTGGACAAACATATGCAAAATAATGAAACTTGAACACTATCTTACACCATACACAAAAATTAATGCAAAATGGATTAAAGATTTGAACATAAGACCCAAAACCATAAAGCTCTTAGAAGAAAACATAGGCAGTAAGCTCCTTGACATATGTCTTGGTGACAATTTTTTTAATATGACACCAAAAGCAGGAACAAAAGCAAAAATAAGTAAATGTGACTATATCGTGCTAAATAGCTTCTGCACAGCAAAGAAAACCAATAAAATGAAAAGGCAACCTACCGAATAGGAAAAGATATTTGCAAATCATATATCTGATAAGGGGGTGAATATGCAAAACATATAAAGAACTCCTACCTATCAATACCCAAAAATAAGCAATCCAATCAAAAATGGGCAAAAGAACTGAAAAGATTTTTTTTAAAGAAGACATACAGATGGCCAACAGGTACATGAATCATTAATATCATTAATCATCAGGAAAATGGAAGTCAAAACCACAATGACATATCACCTCACACCCATCAGAATGGCTATTTTCAATAAAGAAATGTGTTGGCAAAGATATGGAGAAAAGGAACCCCTTTGCACAGTTGCTGGGAATGAAAATTGATGCCACTGCTACGGAAAACGGTATGGAGGATCCTCAAAAAATTAAAAATAGAATTACCATATGATCCAGCAATTCCACTTTTGGGTATTTATCTGCAGTTTGGGTATTTTTGTCTGTAATTCCATTACCAGAAACACATCCTACGGAAGCCATTAGAGATATACATGAGGGCGTTCAGTATGGCAGCTTTTGTCAACAGGAAATACTGGAAACCACATAAATGTCCAAAAATAGAAGAATGATCATTTAAGTTATGGTACCTTCGTACAGAGGAACTCTAATCATTAAAAGTACTGTAGTAGAATATATGATATGAAAAATCATATTTGCATGAATCACATTCACAATGGCATTTTAAGCAGCTTATAAGAGGGTGTATTATAATTTTTTTTTAATTTACAGTTACAGACCTGAAATTTAGTCACAAAGGTTGGCAGGAAATAAAAAATGTTTGCATTGGTCACCCTAAGTAGTACAAGTGATTGCATTTTATTCTTTTCATCTATATTTTCCAAAAGTTCTATGATAAGCCTGTTGTTTTGTAAATAACGTTATAAACTAGATCAAAGATTTACTCTGGAACAATATTAGAAATCTGTAATCTATTCCTTTATTTATACCAACTATGTGTTTGTGTTAAGCACTGCTAGGGACTCCCATATACTTACAATTTATGCAAAGATAAAACAGAAGTCTCTGCTCTCAAGCAGCTCACAATCCAATAGCAGAGAGACAAACACAGAGTTCCTGTTCAATGTGGTGAGTGCATCAGGAGCACAAAGAAGGGCAAGACTGAACAGAGAGGAGCCTAGTGAGCAGAGGCTTATGGAGTTAGCCAGACAAGAGCACTCAGGCAAAGCACACCCCCTCTGACTTTAGGAATGTTTGAAGTTTTTCTATCAGCATATTAAAGAGAACCCCTTTATGAGACTAAAGGTGAAAAACATGGCTTTTTGTGGCAACTAGAGATCTTCCTAGCATCATCCTCACAGGTCACAAAGCTCAGCCCTGTGAATGTCTGAAAGAACGGTCAGAAGCCTCAACTCCAATTCCCAGCAATCCGCTCCTACCAGTTCCATCTCTTTGAGTCTATTTCATTTCTAAAAAGGTCTCAAAGTTTACCCTGCACCACGCGATTCCCTGCCCCCTTCGCCTCTGCCTTGTTAGGACCATGGCAGGCTAATGTCATCACCTTGAATCTGCCAACAGCCTACAAATAGCTTCACTTCTTGTGGGGGAAGGTGGTGAAGGAGATAGGCAAAAAAGTGCCTTTCTTAGGACTCTTTATGTTCATTTGGTAACTATTTCAACAAACACCTGTGCATCAGGTCACATGAGAAGAAAAAGCAGAGAACTGAAAAAGCAGCTTCCCCTCCACATCACAAAAAGAAACAGACTCATACTGGGACTTTCTTTCCTCCTAAGCCAGCACACTTTCGAAGCACCACCTTCCCTCCAGATGGTTCCAGGTGCCACCATGTGGTTTTAGAACAAGCACGGAGGCAATCCCTGACGATGCCCCTAGGGTTGCCATGGCTTCATCAGGGCTAAAGGTCAAGGCATGTCGGCCACATTGTCGGCTTGGTGAAAGTACCAGATGTAACCCCAGAAGGTCCTCATCGAGTGTACGGAGACAAGAACATCACCACAGCCCTGTGTCTATGTGTCCTCTGGTCTAAGAAGCAGATGCCCAGCAGACCTCAAGAACTTGAAGATTTCCACAGAATACAGACAAACCTGGACGTCTCTGTGACATTTCCACTAAAGCTGCTGACTGGATCCTACAGGTTGAGTTAGAAAACGACCAATTCCCTCTCTCTATTTTAAGGCTAGGGCTTTTTTCCTCTGGGAATTAGCTTCCTCAAACCACTTCATATACAAGTTCTAGTCTCTTAGGACCCTTAAAATGTTTTGCTCTAAAATTTAAAAATAACCTATTTCCGATTATTGTCATTCATTGCCATCGCTGGAAAATGTCAGCAAAGGGCTACAAGTAACCTCCCCGGCTCCTCATAGCAGTGAAACATTATGTTCTCAGAGTTGTTTATAACAGGAGGGAAACTTAGGTAATGTTGATGATTTAACAGTCCCCTGTGTTGCAAATACTAACAGACACCGAAGCTAACAATGTAACCTTTAAGTACACATAAAAAATACATGATAAAATTGGTAGTCCCAGCCCCGTATTTCCCCACAGGCCACCATCAACATTTGGAGGTGACAAACTTTAATGCCTTTGATCACAGGAAAGTATGAGGAGTGATTTCGCTTAATCTTTAAAAAAAAAAAAAGAATCTAATAAAAAAAGAGAGCTTGCTAATAATTAACTATAGCCTTTGGACTTCTCTGGAGGACCTTTTAACTCTTTCAAGACTACGTTACAGTATGGATCTATGATGGTTTTATAGAGCTCAGGGACACATTTAACATGACATTTCAAAAGAGAAATAGGATTGCCCAGTTAAATATTCTTTCCAACGTGTCAAAAATTTTGTCCTAATACCTATTAACATGTTTTGCAAGATTAGAAAATTTATTTTTTTACTTCTTTCTCTCCTTTAACTCTCAATGGATTTGCATGATACGCTGCCATGGTCAAGTGCTGACAGAACCCTAAGTCTATTCGTGAGCTGCCATTCTAAGAGTCAGGGAATGGATTCGTCACGTCGGATGAGTATTTTCTGTGCTACTGACTGATTTTACACAGTTACCACCTTTTGGAACTGTGTATTGAGGGGACCTTGAAGAAACCCATAACGTTCCACAAAGTACTGAGAAGCCTTTAACATTGGATATCTTCTTTTTCCTTCCCACCCTTTAGCTTCCAGAATATTAAAAATATGTAATTATCTTAGAGTTCATGAGGACTTTGCCTCCAAACAAACCCCTCAGTTTGAACTTACTAAGTCTTCATAATAGATCGTACTGGTAATAAAAATAATTGCCTTCATGTTGTATAGAATTAGCTCCAGAATTCAATCCAATTTGTATTTTAAAAAAACATAATAATATACAAATATAAACCAGTGTATATTTTCAGGTTACTGCAGCCTGTAAAGGAGGTAGCTAAAATTTCCTCCAGACAATAAAGTATTGGATTTTTAGATCCCGCAGCCCACTATTAGATTAACATGCATTAGCATAGCGGGGGTTTGATCCTGGTGCAGATAGACGATTCATATCTGTTCACCCACTCTTAAGCTCTCAAAGTAAAAAATTAATGTGACTGCCACTCTAACGGGTGCGTATTAATAAAAGAATGCTTTAAAAATAAACAAAACTCTCCATGATAAAATTTATCACCCTCAAATTTTAAATGATAAGATACTCATTTGCCTACACTGACATGATGCTCTGCTTTAGGATCTCAAAATATTGAAATACGCTATGACAATATCAACAAAGACATCTTTATTCAGTAGTAGATTAAGTGGACAGTACATTAAACTGATCGCTTTGAGGATAACACTTTAACTTTTCTATATCTGATTATGCTAGTCCTTGGATAAATTCATCTTTCAAGCTCCACCCCCCTTTCACCTAACAAGTTTCCTCTCTTATCGGTGTGGTCCCTATTCCACATTTAACAAGGGAACTGAATTTGGAGTGAAGTGGCCTCGAATTACATATTGACCTATCCCTATCTAGCTGTGTGACCCTTACTTATCATGTATGAACCTCAATTTTCTTCTTTGGTAAAGGGATTTTGCACCTGCTCGGCCTGCCTTTGTAAAGATCAAATAAGACTTCTAGGACTTTTTAAAATATGTGAACATGATACTATGTAAGCTCCTTATACCAGTGAGAATTAAGTTCAGCTAATGAGAAAGACAACCCAAAATCATAATGGCTCCAACCCTATGACACGAGTCAACCTCATTTCTTTCTCATGTGAAGAAGCATGGAGGGAAGCTTTCTGGGGATGGCATAAGGGCTACGGAATGCAAGGACCCAAACTCTTTCTCTTTTGATGTTTTTCCTCTTAATGCTCCACCATTCTTAGCATCTGACTTCCTAGTTATGACCCAGGCGACTTACTACCATCTCTGCATTGCAGATGACAAGGGAGAAGAGAGGGGGCATTTGCCGCCCTTTAAGGACACTTTCAGGAATTGCTCAGGACACTCCAGGTGGTACCTAGTGGCCAGAGCCTTAGATGCAGCTAAGCTTCACCTAGCTGCGAGAGCAGCTGAGAAAACATGTGCCCCACTGAAAACCAGACATCCCATGACAGAGAAGGAAGGAGATGGTGGTTGTTGGCCATCACCTAGCAGTGTGTGACATTTTTTCTGACTTCCGTAAGAATGTTCCATGCTCAAGAGCCACCTAACTTTGAACCCTGTTAGACATATTAGACAACCCTGTCTGGGTTACATTGCTATTGAACTCTATTCTCTAGTTTTTAGAGGACACAGATCACACAATAAACTAACTGTGAGAGAATATTTAGAAGCAGATAATAAGGGTGTCTGGGTGGCTCAGTCAGTTAAGTGTCTGCCTTCAGCTCAGGTCATGATTCTGGGGTCCTGGGATCAAGCACTATATTGGGCTCCCTGCTCAGCGGGGAGTCTGTTTCTTCCTCTCACCCCTGCTCATGCTTTCTCTCTCAAATAAATCTTTAAAAAAAAAAAAAAAGCTGATAGTTTACTACTACCAACATCTCAAACATAATAGCTTTTTTACAATTTTTTCCTACCCTGTTTATACCACTCACTGCCAGAAGTCAAATTTATTTCTGCAAGGCATAAAAGGAATTACACGATTTCCTTGATTAAAATGTTCGCAGTACCCTCTGGATAAGGGACCACAGGTTCCCATTTATTTGTCTAAGGCAGTCCTGGGTTTTGAGTCTTGTCCTTATTATTCTGTCTAGTTTAGTACTTGTCCTGGATTTTACTTTTTAACCAAAGGGATATTAATGTATCCCTACTAATATTCATATCTGTATAAAAATAAGCTATGATGTGCTTTGTACTTCCAGCATCTGCCATGGACTCTTCTGGTACTGTGTGAGAAGCATGAGCAATGAACAGATTTCTTAGATATTTGATTAAATCAGAAGGATAGCCAGTGATAATCCAACTCTCTCTTCCAGGTCCCTTCAAGATCCAGCCTAAGTTACATCTCCCAAGAACAGCACACATCATTCATAATTCAAACTTCATAATTCATTCATAAATTGAACTGCATTTCAATACATTTGGGGTAAAGTCCGTTAACTTCTAGTCCAGGGCACTGCCTTCAAAGCGCAGGAAGCTACCAGGCAGACAGTTGGCTAGTCAGGTGGAAACATGAAAATTATCATGTGCAGAAAATAGAGACTGAGAAATCCTGCTCAAGGAGACATAGAGAATAGTCTGAATGTTCTTACTACAAAAGTTGATCACTTGTTGTAGAGTATAGAGCTTTATATTTTATCATTAATACATTTTTATTTTGTCATAAACCTTTCCAGTGTCAATGAGCTAAAAAAAATCAAGCTTAATGAAAAATCAAGACTGAATTTCAATTTTTCAAGAAAATGATGATTAAAAGTAACTCATGCCAAGAATTTGTCAAGCATTACCAACCACTGTGTGTGCTACTGGTATAACTGGCCCCCTGAAAACCCGATGACCCAGAACTTCTGAAGAAACATCAGCAGCTCCTCCAAAAGTTAAAAGATTTTGCCCAAACATGGTAATTTAGTATGTGCAGCCAGAGAAGGTGAGTTTCCATATCCCACTGTACAGCATGACTTTTCATTTCTAACAAATGGCTCTTCTCAATATGGCTCACTTTTTATTCCAAGATTTCTTGTGCAAGTATGAAAATAAAGTGATAGTTTTCAATGTGCTGCTATCTCTGTTAGCAGAAGAAAAACCTCAATTAATTAAATAGAAGTTTCACATCAGAGTCTCCAGCTTCAAATAGAAAGTCAGTTCATTCAAAAGGGTTTCGATTGCCTTTGACTTATGAAATAAAATCCTTCATTCTGGCAGAGTTGAAACATCTGACATTTTTACAAATGACATTGTACATTCAGTTAAGATTTTCCATATTGCTAGTAGCTCTGGTGGTGGTGGTGGTGGTGGTAGTAAAACCATTCGAAATTTTGATGAAGCTCGGTATTACAGTAAAACAAAGATCTCAAGGAATCTATTTAAAAGACAGGAACGATGCAAACTCTACTTGGAACTGGTTGTGGTACCCATGTAATTCATATGTTTGTCAAAACAAGCCACGGTATTCTGCTACTCAAAATACAATAGTATTTGGGGGAAAAATAGTATTTGAGAACAGTAGATCTCATATTTTATATATACGTATACTTACATAGTTACAATTATTTAAAGCTTTTAGTGAATTTTGATTACTAAAAACAAAGCTTACAAAAGGAAGTCATTGAAACTCATCCCCCTAAAAGCAACAGAAAAATTGAACTGAAAAAATGAGATGACAAGGGTTTAAAGGGTATGTAAGTTTCAGTTTTGAAATTCTGTAATTGTCCCCGAGAATAGATGACTTATAGGGAGAATCATTTGATAGAGTTATTTTTAGTTGGGTAAGTTTTTATTCTATTCTGGAGCAATATAAAATTGAGAGCACCTATAATTTTGTAACATTTATACTTGGCAAAAATTCTAGATCATAAACAGAGAATTTATTTGATGATTTTTGTTATAAAACTATTGGTTGAAGGTACACTGAACTGAGGGGGGAATAGCCCAAGATATTTACACATTTCAATGGGGAAAAAAATTGAATTATGAACAACCTCCATTTAGCATAATTTGTTTTGAACATTCCTCAGTGCCTGCAGGGAGAGTATTTTCTCAAAAAAAGAAAAAAAGTGTTCACTGGAGTTATCAAACATTCTAATCTAGGTACCATAAAATAGAGCTTTAAACATTACTGTTTTATTAAAACATTCAAAATAAAATCACATTGAAAAATATATTCAGAAAAACACTCATAGCATGGTGTTAGAGACAATTATAAGTGAAAAGCAGATGAAAATGTGATTCCCTATCAAGAATAATTGCTTTGCTCACATTTTTATCATTCACATAGCTTTTAATTTTGCTTTAATAAACAAAATATTTTTATATTTTTAGAAAGCATTTTCTCTTCAAAAAGTTTCATAGAATCAATATGATGGTCAACAAGCTTCTAAAAAACTAACTTCCAATGATTTTTAGCACCTTCTTTTACTCTCAAAAGTGTCCCAGTTTGGACAGTAAGTTTTACGGTCACCCTAGCGACCGCCAACAGAATAAAACCACATTCCTTGTGACGGGGCCCTCTGAACCCTTCCTTCCTCCTTTCCACATTTCTACCCCACCCCTCTCCAAAGCCTCCCACGCTCATGCCACACGCTGCGGCTCACAGGGCCCGGGGCCAAGGTCACCAGCTCCGCTCTGCCCCCACACTTGCCTCTGGCTGCCGTGCCCTGTGCTCTCATAACCCCGGTGAATTCCAACTCCACCATAAATCCAACTCCAGAACCTTCTTCCAGCTTTCCCCGGCATTCTCCTCCCCCCTTCCCACCCACACCACTAATGACGTGCTCATCCAGGTGCCCCTGGAGCTTTCCATACTACAACCCTGACTGCCACAGCTCCACGATTTTGTTTCTGGTCCTTCTTTCTGTCTGAATGGGGATAGATGAGAAGTCATGCACTTGGGCCTCTTCATCTCTGTGCACTGAGAGCCTAGCGCAGTACCTGACGCATAGGGCCCAGCAGATAAGTATTTGTTCAATAGAGTGTGTTGTATTGCAAAGTTGGCCTTTCTGAATCTCCTACAACAACTACCTCAGCGTCTCCCTGTTCTAGATTTGTACGTAAGGCCCTCCCAGGACTGGATCTAATGGCTGAGCTCTGGCAAGGCCTGGTTTTCTCTGGAGGATGGCAGATTTACGATCATCTACCAGCATGCTCGCGCTAGGTCTCTGGGGTGAAGAGTTAACCTCGGCTGTCTAGTGATTCATTTAACTTCACAAAAATCAGAGATAGCAACTGTTTCTGTATGTGTATATCTGTAAAATGAACCCTGATAAATAGGCCAGGAATGGACCTACACACGAAGCCTGACTAAAAAGTCTACAACTACCAGAAAGGGTCATAATGAATACAATCTAACTTACTCCTTAAAGCCAGCCACAGCGTCCTTTTACTGGATAAAAGGGCCTCAAGAAGATGCTCCATCAAAGTGAATTTATGACCTAGACCCCGGTGGGCCTCCATGTTGTGTTACATATGTAATTTGAAGAAGCCTATAGGTGTGAGTACAGGTGTGTGCATTACAACAGCTTCAACTGAGAACACATTAGCTCTTCAGATCTCCACTGTCATCAGGAAAGTTAAGAATTGCATAGGAAACAGCACAGTGGAAATAGAAAGGCTTAGAGCTAGACAGGTCTGTCAACATTTTGATTTCATCCTTCCTTGAACCTCAGTCTCCTGCTCAATAAAATGCGACTGTTGCCTGCCATTGAGGATGGTTCAGAGAATTAAAGAACTGACCAGTGGCTCTAGCCGACCTTGGCTAGATAAACGGTAAAGTTGTTCTAGTTTTTCTAAGGCCCATCCTACCTGACTCCTATATAACCTGCTAACATGAGGCCACCTGATCCTTATGTTCGGCAGTCACCCAGTCCCCATCGCTGCCAAATTCCGCTCTCGGTGGTAGTTTCAGCACTGCCTCCCTCCCTACATCCACAGGAACCTGTCCTGCCCAGGGGTTTCTCTCCTGCTTCACAACAGGCAGCTCCCTCAAGAAAGCAAGAGGGGAACAGGCTTCTGGGAGCCACCAAAATCTGGCCGGGTTCCACATTTGGCCTGGTGATTCACATCCTTTGAGTTGCTGAATGAATTCAAAGTGTTCCCAAGGAATTTCGCAATTCACAGCAGGTAGATGCAGAAATTACAGAAGCTCTCTCTTCGAATTAGTGACAATGTGTATTTGCGCCCACAAGAATAAGGGCACCTTGGAAAGCACCCTAGCAAAATCTTCTTCATACCTCAGAGCAGACCGCAAAACACCAATGTCATTTTATCCCCTTCTAGTGCATATGGATGCACACAGGCCTAAGAAATCTTATCGCAGAGGGTCCAAATTCACCAGCAAATAGTTTACATCTTTTTTTTAAATGTGAACAGTGAATTGATTTTACGAAATCAGATTGAACTGATGAATGATTAGGTTATTCAATTAATTCACTTTAGATAGGATTTAAAATCTTTCAAGAGACATTTTTTCCTCTCCTTATCAATACAAATCTCTGCTGCATTTGGGGAAATTTTCTTTTTTGCTTAATTCCAGTTAGTTAACATACAGTTTCAGGTGTACAATACAGCAATTTAGCACTTCCATACAGCACCCAGCACTCATCACCAGTGCACTCCTTAATCCCCATCATCTATTTTACCCCTACCCCTACCCCTCCCCCCTCTGGTAACTATCAGTTTGTTCCCTATCATTTACAGTCTGTTTCTTGGTTTTCCTTGTTTTTTTTCCCCTATGCTCATTAGTCTTGCTTCTTAATTCCACATTTGAGTGAAATCCTATGGTATTTGTCTTTCTCGGATTTCTTTTGCTTAGCTTAATACTCTCTAGCTCCATCCATGTCATTGCAAATGGCAAGATTTCATTTTTTATGGCTGAATATTCCACTGTGTGTATGTGTGTCTGTGTGTATACACACACACACACGCACACACATAGCTTCTTTATTCATCTATCAATGGACACTCACACTCCATAATTTGGCCACTGTAGATAATGCTTCTATAAACATAGGGGTATAGGGGCTCCTTTGAGTTAGTATTTTTGTATTGAGTATATTCCTAGTAGTACAATTGCTGCGTCATAGGGTGGTTCTATTTTTAACTCTCTGGGGAATCTCCTTATTGTTTTCCACAGTCGCTTTATCAATCTGCATTCCCACCAACAGTGTAAGAGGGCTCCCCTTTGTCCACATTTCGTCAACACCTGTTGTTTCTCGTGTTTTTTATTTTAGCCTGATGGGTGTGAGGTGATAGCTCATTGTAGTTTTGAGTTGTATTTCCCTGATGGGTGATGTTGATCATCTGTCTTCTTTGGGAAAATGTCTATTGAGGTCTTCTGCTCATTTTTTAATTGGATTATTTGGGTTTTGAGTGATGAGTTTTAGAAGTTCTTTATATATTTTCGGTACTAACCCTTTATCAAACATGTCACTTGCAAATATCCTCTCCCATTCCATAGGTTGCCTTTTAGTTTGGTTGATTGCTTCCTTTGCTGTGCAGAAGCTGTTTATCTTGATGAAGTCCCAGTGGTTCGTTTTTGCTTTTGTTTCCCTTGCCTCAGGAGATGTATTCTAGTAATTTGCTACAGGGGCAATTTTCCTATATTTGTCTTTCAATTTATTATTTTTTTCTTTAATGGACTTTAACCAGCTTATTATATGACACACTGGGTTTCAGCTTCATTATTTTAAAGTTTTAGAAGATTTGGGTTTTGTGGGGTTTTTTTAATGTTTTGTAGTATTCCATTTAAACTTGTGTTGGTGTTTTAGCTATACCCTTTGCATAATTTGTTTTCATGGTGGCCCTGAGGATAAAAAATGCATTTCTAATTTTTACACTCTGATTTAACATTTTGTCACTATCAGTAAAATATAGAAACCTTGGGACGCCTGGGTGGCACAGCGGTTAAGCGTCTGCCTTCGGCTCAGGGTGTGATCCCGGCGTTGTGGGATCAAGCCCCACGTCAGGCTCCTCTGCTATGAGCCTGCTTCTTCCTCTCCCTCTCCCTCTCCCGCTGCTTGTGTTCCCTCTCTCGCTGGCTGTCTCTATCTCTATCGAATAAATAAATAAAATCTTTAAAAAATATATATAGAAACCTTATAACCATATAGTTTCCTTTGCCTTCTCCCTTGTACCTTGCAGCTGTCATAATGCTTTACATCTGTGTGCACGGACACTCCTCCAAAGTTATAAATTTTGTTCTCAACTGTCACAATTTAAAGAATTTAAAAGGGGAAATATAGCCTTTGATATTTATCATTTTTATTATTCTTTAATTCCCAACGTTTCAAGTTTCCCTTTAGTATCAATTCTTTTCAGCCTAATTAACTGTTAGTAATTCTTTTGGAGCAGGTCTGCTGGTAACAATTTCTTAGTTTTGCCTTCCTTCCTGATCTATTTTTATGGAATATAAAATTCTCGGTTGACAGTTTTTTCCCCCAGCATGTTATACATAGTTCCACTGTCTTCTGACCTCGACAATGTCAGAAATCTGCAGTAATTCATATTCTTGTTCCCCCATATGTGATGTGTTATTTCAAGATTTTTTTTTTCTCCTTATTTTTGGTTTTTAGCAATTTAATTATGAGGTGTCTGGATTAAGTTTTCTTTGAGTTTATCTTGTTTGGGTTTTGCTGAGCTTCTTAAGTCTGTAAAGTTGTGTCTCTCACCAAATTTGGGAGGTTTTCAGTCATTGTTTCTTCAAGTTTTGTTTTCTTTTGTTTTCCTGCACCAGTCTCTTTTTTTTCTTTCCTTCTGGAACTCAAATCACAAAAATGTTAGACATTTAGCTATTGCCTCCAGTGTCCCTAAGGCTCCACTCATCTATTTATTTTTGCTCTGTTGTTCAGATTGACTCCTTATTACTGATCTGTCTTTAAGTTCACTCTTTCTTTGGTCATCTGCATTCTGCACTGAGCTATCCGGGTTATTTTTTAAATGATAGTTTATTTTTCAGTCCTGAAATTTCTACTTGGCTGTTATGTTTTCCTGTTTCTCTGTGTAGAAATTCCATCTTTCCATTAAGTGTTTTTACCTTGATATGGAACATAGCAATAGCAAATTAAAGTCTTTGATGTCCAAACTCTGGTTCATCTTGGGGTTATTATGGGTCTTTTTTTCCCTGAGAACTAGCCACCTTTTCCTGATCGCTTTTGTTTTCGGTATGTTGTATAACTGTGAGTTGTATGGATGTTTGGAGTACTGTAAGACGTTAGGTCCTGCTGAAGTCCTCTGGAGAATTTTTATTTTTTGTTTTAGCAAGCAAGCAGCCTAGTTAGGCCTAGAATGCAAGTCTGTCTCCTCTGCCCAGGGCAATGGCTCCACTAGCAGGTGGGTTTTCCGAGATTTTGCTATCCTGCTTTGGGTGCCTCCCATGCCTGCCTAGGCCCAGCAAGAGCCCCAATCTTGCTTTAGTTCAAACACAGAAGTAGAAGCCCCTTTCTTCAGCTTTTCCTCTGGAATTCCCCCACACACTCTCTAGAGCCCCTTCTTTCTGACCAGCTGGCCAGAAAGATGTAGTTTATCTTCTTTGAGTTTAAGCTGCAGCCACAACTCTGGAACTGGGGCCCAATCTTAGGGCAAGATTGAGAATTTTAAAAGGAGAAATAATTGGAAATTCACTTCTGTATGGCTCACTTCTTCAAATTTTGACTCCTTTCCCTCATCTGCCCGTTTCTGCTAAATTTTCAGGGTTCTCAGGGAAATGCCTTTTGTGTTTTGTCCAGAGTATTAGTTGCAATCACTAAGAGAAAGAGATTACACCATCTTAGCTGGCAGCAGAATTCAACTACCTCGTTGCTCTTCAAGTCTTTCTGTATACTTTTCATATTGTCTGATTCTTTCCTTCTAGGTTTTTTTTTTAATCTAATATTTGAAACAAAATTATTTTGTTGTCTATCACAATGCTCTATGATCAAGTTATTGCTTATAAAGGTGAACTCTTCCCTTGCCCATTTTAGAATTATGGAGTGTGAGCTCATCTTCAGTCAAAATCTTTTGGAATCCTTTGCAACCTGGCTGTGAATGCAGTCCTTCAGAGAGGCTTTGCCTTTGCTTTTCCAGAAATCCCCAGTAACTTACTAGCCAGAGATCAGTTTAATGAAATTTCTCAGTATCATGATTTCTAGACCAAACAAAAGGTATAATTTAGACTCAAAACCTGTGGGTATATAGTCAGATGTTAATTTGTCAAGGAGGTTTTTGGTTTTGTTTTTTTGTTTGTTTTCCCAGCAAGAGTTCAGGCAAAAGATCATTTTTCTCACCATCTCCCCGGGCCAGTAAGCAGTTTATCTAGTTTCTTTTTCACAGGGGGTATGGCCAACTACCAGTGCAAAGCAGTAAACAAGTAGAGAATGGATCTGAAAGCAGTGAGTGAGCAACACCTTCTCTAACCCAATGCAGCTGAGCCCCAAGGAGGCCCCTTTATTCTTGTAAGCAGATCTCAGAAACTCAGCTTTTCTTACTAGCTTTCTGCATTTTCCACTAGCAACCTGTCCCTTGGAGTTCTTTCCCTTCATACCAGCCATGGGGTAAATTTCTTCTTGCATAAACTGAAAGAATAAATACCCATTATTTCAGGGTCATTGTGAATTATGCTGCTCAGAGTCTCAATAGACACCAAGTCCCCAAAGCAATATGGAAAAGACAGACCTAAAATGAAGGGAAATTTTTTTAAGTTGCCTTTACTATCCCAGTGATGGGGAACATCCCAAGTCATAGTCTGTAGGGAAAAAATATACAAATCCAAATTATGGTGTATGTTTATTTCTAATTTCCATGATGCAAACAGATATCATTGACCTTCAATCACTGGTCAAACCGTTAATAGTTGTTTTGTAATTTCTTCAGACCCTCTGAAGATTGGAAGTTACTGGGGGGGGGGGGGTTCCATGGATCTCTCACTATTTCTGCACATTCTGTAAGCAGAGATACTGACTGCCCTTTGTTCTGAGCTGTCTTTTCAAGGATATTCATATAGCAAACAGCCTTGAAATAGAGATACTGTATCTCCCTCCAGAGCCAAGAGCAGATTTGCTTACAGTCTCAGAAGATAGAGGTAGTGTTTCCCTGTGAGGCAAAGGGCAGGTGCCTACTATCCAGTATAATGACAATAAGGTCTCTCCAGGGCAAAGGTCAAGTGTGCTGGCTGCACATATACAAAATTCAGGTGCCCTAAGTTCCAGGTTCTTCCATAACAAACTCAGGGTTTGTCTCAAGACACCCTGTGACAATTGGGGGTTAGGGACTGGTGTGAAAAATGCTGATTCTCTGGTTAATGCTATTCCTTTGAGTAACATACGGTCATATGCCTCTGACTCAGGAGTCAGCTCATCTACAGCCCCCATGAAACCGTGGCAGGCTCAGCTTGCAAGCACGGTAAAAATCTTAGACCTTCAGAATTCTAAGCAGTTATGCAATGCCTCTCCGTGTCTGCCCAGCCTTCTCATAGTACTTATTTCTCCTCCGAGGGTTGCAGAGCTGCCACGTGTCTGCACAGCACCTGGGCATGTGCCAATTTACCGGGCCCTCTCTAGGTTCTATTCCTGAACCAGGTCTCTTAATACATTTACACTGACGCCAGACCTGGTCACTGGTTTGTTTCATCCTCATAGTTATACATATTTCTCTTGGTGTGCCCACACTCCATCGCATCTCAACAGCTGCAAGCAGCAGCAAACGCATCAGATCAGTGGATTCTATGGCCACCACACGCCTCTGTGCTAACCTTGTACAAGTGCGTTCCCAAACCCCCCTTGAGGCTAAGGATGTAGAAACCCCACATTAAGTCCTTCTATGAAGTTTTATTTTGAACTCCTATACCACAAGAGCTAAGCTTGGCTACCCCTGAGCTCCCTATGAGAATTTCCTCATCTCTGAACAGGAGAACTTTTGTTCAAAATGAATCAGGGAGCACTCTGTTAAAATCATTGTTAGAGGCCAGTAAACAAAATTTGCTTCCTGTGTCAAAGGCTGAAAGGGACCAGGGATCATGCTCAATCTGTCGAAATGAAGTATCACTGTGCCTCCAGATTTTGGTTGTATTTCACGGACAGTCTGGTTGCTAAGTTGTTAAATTCTAGAATTGACTCTCGATGGAGTCTGCTTGGTCTAGCAATGCATATTAAATAAATGAGTTACATAAATTTCCTGGCTCTTATTTTTTCTTTTGTATTATTTACGTGGTATCAAAATCTGTTCCAGTTGCTAGGGATGCATAACAAAGTACCCCCAAATTCAGTGGCGTAAAACAGCAATGACTCATGCTCACTAATACGATGGGTCCGAAATTTGGATGAGGCACAGTGGGGACAGCTGGTCTCTGCTCTAGGAGGTCTAACGCCTCAGATGGAAGCCTCATCTGAAAGCTTCTTCACTCATGCCTGGTGTTTGGTGATGGCTGCCAGCAGGGGGCCTGGATGGCTCTCCACCTTGACCACTCCATGTGGGGTTACTTTGTGCTCCCTCACTGCAGGGTAGCTGAGCTCGAAGGGCAAGTGTCCTGAGAGAGGGAACAGATGGAACCCGTATCCCTTTTATGACCTAGCCTTGGAAGTCCCCTAGCACCACTTCTGCCACATCTATTGTTGATCAGAGAAGTCTGCCCATGCTCAAACAGAGAGAAGATAGACCTCAGCTTTCGGTGGGAGGATGCCAGTCGCAATTTAAGCAATGCATGTGGGATTGGGATATGTATATTGGTGTGACCATCTTTGGAAATACAATCTGCCACAGTATGTATTTGTGGTAAATTCTCACAATAATCCTACAAAACAGATGCTTTCATATTCTTCATCTTGGAGATGGAAAATGGAATTTAGACAAGTGAAGCAGCTAGCCAAGATAACAGAACCATTGGTGAGCCAGTGCCCACCCCTAACACATGTAATGCGTAACCACTCGATTCTAAGAGCCACCATCAGCAAACTTACCCACATTGGAGCTTTTTTAGAAAAAGAGTTCTTCCTCCCATAACCAGAGATGGTTTCAGTCTCTACCTGGAACCACTTTTCAGGACTCTGAGACCTGTCTGGTCGATCTGGCCATCATCTCCAAAGTATCGCTGCCTAGTACTGGCACAGACTGAAAGATCTGCCCCCCTCCGTTTCCTCTTATTTCAACTGCTCCTGGGATGGTATTGGTATCAGAAGCACAGCAAAACTAACATAGCACAGTGATAACACGAATAACCTTTGGAGGCAGATAAACATGGCTTTAAATCTTGGCTCTAACATGTCTTTTTTTCATGCAGTACACAAGTTACTTAGGTTTCCTAAGCCTCAGTTTCTTAACTACTGAAATGGGGACAATAATATACTTCTAGGACCTGGTACAGAAGGAGCATATTAATAAAAATGAGCAAAACATCTCTGACCCCTGCCCCACCCCATTCTTACTCAGCTCCATGGGAGCTTTCAGCTCACTGTAAGTAGAAGTTCCCAGGTGGTGGCTCGTTGAACGCTTACAAATTCATCACCACGCAATGCCCACTTGAGGCTTCTGCTCTTCCCACCCAGACCCCTCCTTGGTGGATGGCCCCAGGAAATCATCTTCACTGTGGACTCATCAGCACCTCATCACTGCTTCGGTTATAGGTGTTCCCCTAGGAAAGGCTGTCTCCTAATGAGACTCTGACAGCAATTTCTCAGGATGCCTGAGAAATGCAATATTCAGTCTATCGCTGGGGAAGGTGCCCCTCCACCATCCCACTTGGGTCACATAAAAGCAGTTCCTTCTGCTTTTACTAGCAATTTCTCTCTTCAGAGGGCTTGCACATGAGTCTTTGGGATCAGGTAGAACAAATACCCTTCTGCCTCCACCACAATTCACCCTCCCCTCCTCACTCCATCTTGCCCTCCTGCTTCAGCCAAAAGCAAAAACACATGCAACTTACACAGCCCCTTCTTCGCAGATCTGTCCACAGTTTTACAGTTTCTCCTGACCTAACAGTCACACTACCCTGTATGTGCTCACTGTCTTCTGCAGCCCCTCTCATCTGGGATTTTATGTCCCACGCAGCCTTTCTCATCTCTTGCCTTTCCCTTTGTCCTTTGCTTCTAGAAGTCGTGGTACGACTCTGGGTGGGAACTAGCTGCGGTTAGTGGCTTTCTCTAAAGGCAGCTGTTGCTCTGCTTTGTTCACTCTGGGAACCCAAATTCTAGCAAATTTAGGTCCTCCTAGTGAAGCAAACGTATGTAATGTTATCGGGTGGGGTCTTTGTACACTTCATAGGAAAAAAAAAAAAATCCCTTGAGAAGGACTCAAATCCCATGTGGAAAAAGGAACGACATATAATTTATGTGCCAATAACTTCAACTGACTTAAAGATACACTAAACAGCAAATAACATCCAACTTAGGGCAGATAACAATTTACAACCCGATCACTAAGAAATTTTTAAAAACCATTGGCCAGATGTGGCTGAGGAGAGTATCTCTGCTGTGTCCTACTGCCATGTCCTTCCTCCGTCTTCCAGATCTGGGTCTTTTCTTGCCCAAGGCTCAGTCCTTCTGTCCAGGTCGCTCACTGTTGGGGCTGAAGTGCCCACCCTCCTGTATCAAGACTTAATGCCAGTTATGTAATGCTATCTCTCTATATACATGTATTTACGCAGAGCTCACGGTTAAGTAAAATGCCTCATCACTTCCATTTGTCAGAGGTTGCTTTCTCCAGATATGTTCTGCTAACTGCCATCTCTGGCTGCTCGCTCCATAAATAGTGCCTCCGTCCCCACACCCTAAGTCACCGTGAAGAGACGAGACACGCTGTAGAGCCCCAGGCTTTTGGTGAGAAGAGAGCT
This sequence comes from Ailuropoda melanoleuca, assembly GCF_002007445.2. NCBI lineage: Eukaryota > Metazoa > Chordata > Mammalia > Carnivora > Ursidae > Ailuropoda > Ailuropoda melanoleuca. The sequence goes on from NC_048218.1 coordinate 85,657,977, forward strand.
ACTTCCAGTTTGGATCCTACAAGAAAAGCTTCCCTTGTTGCCCAGATCTGATACTTCCTGTGTTTCCATGGCAAACTTCCCTCCTGGATGCAGCTGCTTTGGAGGGCTGCGGAGGAGAGAAGTTTAACCGTTTTGCTCCCGTGACGTACATTTCGCACTTTGTTTCAATTTTCCCCTGTACTCCACATTTCACTTTCTGTCCTTGTGCCCTTGGTAGGTGCCTCCCCCCTCCCCCACCATAGCCACACCACAGTTCTCCAGTTCTCAGTGTGTGGGGTTGCTCACTGCCAAGCCCTGGAAAATCACAGGTTCTTGGCAGGAAAATAACGGATTCATAGTGCCACTAGAACAGCATCTTTTCAATAATTCTTCCATTTCTCGTCCGACTGTCTCGGTCCCACTAGAGTGAGCAGTTCTTTAATCCCCCAGGCCTGGGCCGTTGGTCACCACAGGAAGTCATCTGCAGCTGTGAAAACCAATGCATGTAATGAGGATAGTATTTTTGGCATTTTTAATAGATATATTTTCATTTTCCCCTGAAATTATGCTCCTTCGCAGCCTCAGGCTCCCAGCTTGGCCAAAAGGCATACTGCTGCAACGAAGAAGAGGCCATGGATCATGTTTGAGTCATAAATCTGACTTTTACAAGTCCACATCGAGATAACAGTCATGAAAGCCAAGCTCTGGGTAGTGAGAAAAAGGACACTCCAAACAGTCTTAGACTCATTTAACATGGTAAGAACCAGTCCTAGCTGACCAGGGAGACTCGCCATGTACCTGGGGTAGGGAGAACTCAGGACAGAACACAGGAGGAGGCCATACATGTGAATGAGCATCACGGCTTTCTCCCTGTTGCAGGCCTTGCCCCCGCCCCCACCCCACGTAATCCTTGAATAGGGTGAACACCAGTTGAGAGGAAAGCCAAATGGAGAGGTGCTTTGCCTCTGTTCCCATTCGGTACTCAGAACCAGCTGCCCATGGAACAGCTGCATCAGAGGGACACTGGTCATACAGTGTGGCAGGGAGCAGCGGAGACCTGATTGAGCCCCCAGAGGCTCCCTCGGCCATCATCGGAGCTCAAAAGTATGTAGAAATTTCCACATGCTCTGAGAAAGGAAGCAGGCTATATCTGATGGTATCGTGTAGAGAGCTTACCAAAGGGTCACTGTAGGGCATCCCAGGGGAGCCTGCTGGGTTAGAGGGTCAGGTGGGAGGAACAGGCCCCAAGAATGAAAGTGACACCAAATCAACAGAGAGGACAGCCAAGCCCAACTGAACTGAGAGACTGTGGAGCACAAGTTCAATGGCTGTCTGCTTCAGCTATGGAGAACCAGGCAGAGAAGGGACACCACCGCACACAACAGAGGAGCCAGGGCAGTACAGATGGGGGTCTGAGGGGCCTCTTTTCCCCCCACCATGAGTCAGTAGGCCTGCCTCTGCCACATACCGAGAAACTACCTCATAAAAGGAAGAGAAGGAAATCTGAAATTCTGACTGATTATCCAAAAGGGATTATTACCCATATTTGCCAAATTGGGCTAAATTTGGGGGGTTTTCTCTCCTTGTGGTACAGAGTTTCTAAGATGGCTCCCAATGGTCCCTACCTCCTGGTGTTCATGACCTTGTATAATCCACTCTCCTTGAGTAGGGTTTGAACCAAGTGACTTGCTCCTGACAAATATGATACAGCAAAAGTGCTGGAATGTGACTTCAGACATGAGATTTGAAACATATTCTGACTCTCAATTTGCTCACCTCTTCCTCTCGCCTTTGCTTGCTCTGATGAAATAAGCTACAATGTTGTAAGCTGCCAAGTGGAGAGGTCTGGGAGGAAAGAAACTGAAGGAGGCTCTGGCTAAGAACCAGAGAAGAACAGAGGCCCTATGCCTAACAATTCAAAAGGACTAGGTCCTACCACATGACAGGGATGAATTTGGAACATGGTTCCTCATTCTAGATTTCTGTTGAAACCCAGCACAAGTAACAAGTTCATCCCAGTTTCTCCAGGATTGTCCCAGTGTTAGCACTGAAAGCCCCATACCCCAGGAAATCACTCCATCCCGAGCAACCGGGTGCCCTAGAAGTAGCCCTAGGTGGCATCTTGAATGCAGCCTTCTAAGGGACCCTGGGCCAGAGGGCCAAGCACAGCCACATCCAGATCCCTGACGTAGAACTCATAAGCTTTTAAATGTTAGTTTTAAGATTTTGTTTATTTCAGAGAGAGAGAACACATGTGCACCAGTGGGGGGGCAGGGGGGCAGAGAGAGAGGGAGAAGCAGACCCCCTCCTGAGCAGGGAGCCTGATGGGGGGCTCGATCCAGGATCCCGAGATTGTGAGCTGGGCCAAAGGCAGACATTTAACTGACTGAGCCACTCAGGTGCCCCTAAGGGTTAGTTGTTTTAAGCTGCTAAACTTTAATTTGTTATGCAAAAACTGATAACTAATACATTCCTCATTACCCAAAAGATGGTAAGTTCAAGTGAAAGATCAGGTCAGCTACAGAAAAATAGAGGTGGTGCATTTTCTTTGTGCATCAGCATGTAGTGTGAGCAGAGTCAGCAATCTCCCTATCTGTGTACTACACTTCTGAACAATTGATTCCAAGAGCCATTTTCAGAAAGAATGAAGAATTAGGTGTGTCCCTATCTTCAAGAAGTTTAAAAGCATATCAAGAAATCCAGACATAATCACCTGACAGAGATCCAAAATTGCTATCACAAACTTAATATCCCTTCTGGGGAATCTATATACAGAGACTAAATGAATTTTCCAAGTCATGCAATGAATCTGTCTGATAGGTAGGAGCAGAACCAGAATTTCTCCCTATCTCAGGAAACACATAGATCATCAAGCCAATATAGATGGAGTGTGAGCTCCTCAAATTCTCTGCTGTCACAGGAAAGGAGGCTTCGTGTGGCCAATCTACTATGCAGAGATCAGCTCCACTCCATACAGACTGGCGCTTAAATACTAGTTCATGCTTACGAGGCCTACAATATAATCTATGAAGATCCTGCATACTTTCAGTGATAAGTCTCCATAGATCACAGGCAGTGGATGAAGGATTGATTTCAGGCATGGAAAAATAGGCCACAAGGGCCAATACAAATTCTTTAATCTTTAATGAGATAAAAATAACAATCACCATAAATATTTGTACAGTGTTTTACAACTGAGGAAGACTTGCAGACACTTTCATTCCAAGATTCTTAGGCTTCAACTCAAAGATATTTAAGGCTAAAAGAATTATGATTCTCACTTAATAAATGAGAAAAGCTGAAGACTTAAATGATTTTTCCAAGTCACAGACCAAGATCCAACGCCAGACATCTCCCACTGGCAAGTGTGGCTCTTTCTTCACCATCAGCAGAGGGAAAGTGGAAATATTCGTGAAATATCCAGTTTCCTACTTTCACTGGCAAATGATCTAGAAAGCACTGTGGAAGCAGAGAGGATGTATGAAGTATATTTATGAGAACAGCGGAACAGTTATGTGTCATTGTAGGGATTTTTCCCCTTATGCCCTAGACCCCTGAAGCACTGCTCTGGCAAGAGCAGCTGTTTAGGTCCAGCTGTAGAGTAAGCGTTTGTTTGAGGGGGTCTTAGGAGTAGAAAAATCTAAGATTACTGACCATAAATTATGTGAGACATTTGAAAAACCCATGGCAAAAGTACATTTTGGCGAGTGCCTTGAGGAATGGTAAAGTTCAATTCAACTGAACAGACAACGATGGAGTCCACCTCCACTAAGCCAGGCAGGAGGAGCCCAGATCTGGGCAGCCTAATATGGCAGCCAATGGCCACAGATAGGTAATTAACATTCAATAAATTCAAACTCCAATTCCCAGTCACACTAGCTACATTCTAAGGTACTCAATCATCACATGAGGCTAGTGGCTAGACATAGAACCTGTCCATGATCACCAAAAGTTCTCCTGAACAATGCCATGGACTCCTGAGAAGAAATAACCAAGCGCCGCCCCAAGTGACTCACATCCTCATAGACGAAACACTCTACTTCACAATAGAGAAAGAGAACTCGGGCTGGGCTCCATAACAATGCCTTATGAAAGGTAATACATAACTTCCGAAATCATTCCAAATAGGCACAAGCTAATTAGAGGTTTTTCTCCACCCTTAAGATGTTATCACAGATATTAAAATGTCGGGCCTTCCATTTTCTTCATTACCAATATTCCACAGGTACGGCCACGCTGGCACAGTCTGTACTGTAGCAGCATATTTCCTGTGCGTGGCCATCCTGGAGAGTGCACCAATCACCACAGTAGCCACAGACGGAACTGCCCCTTTAATACCTGCGGAAGGTCAGCCAGATTCACAGGGCCTAACTGCTGACCCAGTCATCGGGTGGGCGTGCCGGAGATGAGGTTAGGGGAGGCTAGAGGAGCAAGTGGTAACAAGACCTAAGGAACCAGTGATCTGAAGAGCTGGGTGTCACAACAATCAGCTCTCAGGACCCACCCTTCCTACTTCAAGGCCCTGGCCTCAAGCAGGTTTGTATGGTTTCAGCAAGTTGTTGAAGTGGAGTTAAAATGCATTTCCATTGGCTAATTGAATTTAAATAAATAAATATTTAAAAAATAAAAAGACAAAAAAAATGTATTCATTTCCACACAAAGATGACATAGCAGTTATCTTGCCAACAAAAATTAGTCACCGATTTGGGCTCCTAGCGTCCCATACCTCTCTGCAGTAAGGGCCACCAGCATTGAACCATTTTCCCATGGGCAGGTTTATTCCTTCTGTGTTGCCTGTGTTCTATTCAGGGCACAATTACAAATCAACAATTAGTTGATGCTTGGCCACTTCATGGGAAACAGACCAACAGAAGCCTATGCTAAGTATAGATCCCCATAAGACCAATGCAATTTGGGGGAAAAAGGATCAAAGTCTGTTGCCCCAAATATTATAACTGATAAAAATCCCTGCTATGATAAAACCAGATTCACCCAGGTCATCCTGCCATTATTTATTCTTTAAGGTCTTAGAACATTTCCAAATTTCATTCACATAAGCCTCAGATGTAAATAGCTAACCCATAATGATCTATCAATCCCTTAATAAAGATTAGGGAACAGCTACTCAGATTAAGAATGAGATACCAGATAATACCTACAGGTTTCACTCCCTGGGGGTGGAAAAAGAGCCCTACAAGGGGAAATGGAGGGCCCAAGACTAAAACTTAACCTACAAAGAAATCGTGTCTAGGTGTAGCCTCATAGCTAATGGTGGGAAAAATGAAAAAAAAAAAAAAAGCTTTTAATAAGTCACTGGCTCTTTAAGTCACAGTCTAGAAAAGTCAGCCACTGAACTAGGTTATGGATCTGTGCGTACAGCACAGTGAAACATTTCATCAGGGAACAGAAAGCTTTCTGGAACAAATAAGCCAAATGAATGCTTAGGAGTGGAAATGTTAACTAGAGACGTAAGTTCAGAGTACAGCTGTGTCCAAATGAGTCGGGCTCTGGCCCAATGAGCAAAGTCTGTGAAAGATAGAAGAATTATACTGCTTTTCCTAAATGCCAGCAGTGGATTTTTGCTATGTTAATTCAGATTTTCAGGGAGGATATAGGAGAAATTAAGAAAGCAGAACAGAATGGTTTTAAAACAAATATATCCCAGGTTATTGTACTGAAATAGAGTTACTTTTTTCTTTTGGCAGAAGAACAAGTAGCCATCCTTCAGGAGAAATGCCTCAGATTTATTTCAATGACCTTATAGTCTGGCTATGATGGCACCAAAACTACACTGAGTTTATTAGTTAATATCTAATGAATCATTTTATTTGTGTGTTTTGGGACAATTCATAAGCTCTTGCAGTTCATTCGGGCCACAAGACATCCCTGAACAGACCCCAACTCCAGGGACTGTGTTGGCCCTTCTGCAGTCATGGTGGAGAAGGCTTCCAAGAACCATTTCTGGGCATTACTTTTTGCCAAACTATTCATCACAATTATCCAGCAATATGAAACTTTTTGCCAAACTAATTATCACAATTATCCAGCAAGATGATAAAGTCCTCAAAGTATCCATCATTACTTATATAAGCTTTGGGTAGAAGATAAATCAATTTCAACAGGCTTTGATTAAAATTGTTCTTAATAACCATCATATATGGAGACATTCGTTAGACAGTGTTGCAAGTGTATTTTTCTTCTATATGCTATAAGGGAGGCACAATTCTTTTCCCCCACTTTATATTTGAGGTTTAGGCAGTTTCTACCCCTTGTTTGGAGTTATTACATACCTGGTATGGCCAAACCAGGCCTCCAGAGGAGACATGGGAATGCCTCTATTGAAAAAAAAATGCTGACTAGTGAAGAGACCCTAAAGTCTTATTGAGAGACAGCAAACAAGAAAACACAGACTGGAAGGCACAGGGAAGGATTGCTGTAGAAGGTGCAAAGTGAGACGGCCTTTGGAGTGACTGGGATGGTACAGATGCAGGAGCAAAAGCGAGGTCAGCAGAGGAAGAGGTGTGTGTGAGTGGATGAAGAAGCCAGCCTGAGTGGTCAGTGCAGGAAGGAAATAATTGTCTACTTCACAGTTTATCCCCCCAATTTTCAAGCTCCCAAGGAGCTCAAGAGACACATAGATCAATCCATGTAATGCACAATGGCAGACCTGATAGGGAATTTGGGCCAGGATCTCCATTACTCCATCTACACCACTTCTCATGAATGCCATGCAGAACATCATGAATACCTGAGCTCCACTGTCCTCAGTACAACCTTGATTGAGCATGGACAGACATTTGAACATGGACAGACACACCCCTCAATATTGGGAAGGTAAGGGTGAATAAGCAGTCTGGTCACTGGGGAGCTCATGTTAAAACCATATGAACGTACAACTACTGGTGGAATTTGGGGACCTTAAGAGGAATGTGGTAATGGACAAAGTGTTAAAGGGACATAGGAAGGAGTATTCCATCTCTCAAAGCAAAAAAAAACTTCTGAACAGGAACATTTGCTGTGGGTCTTATAAGAGGAGTGAACAACAATAGCTAGAGCAAAAAAGGAAGTTGTAGACAAAAGAAACAGCAGGAACAACTGCTTATAAACACAGAAGGATGCTACAGATGCTGTTAGAAGGAAAAGTAGCCCAACAGAGCTTGAGCTGAGAGGAGTCAAGGTGCAGGAGTTGAGGAGATGGAGTCAGTGCAGCAGTTAGGAGATCATTGGGTGGGAAATAAAATATGGAATTTCAACATAACTGAGGAGCCATGGAAGAGCTTGGATAGTCTAATGAGGTTATTTGATGTCTGCATTAAGATGAAAATCAGCAAAGAATGGATGTGTGGGGGATGAGCCAAAAGGCTCCCTAACTGTTCGAGGAGAATGATGATGAAGTCAGGAGAGCAAAGGACGAGGGTTCACAAGGCACAGCAGATGTAGATCAGCTGGCTTAGTAACTACAATGACAATTTCTGATTTTAGTAACTTGGTGGATGGTGGGGTCACTGTAGGATGGGGACACCAAGACCAGAAGCCATGAGGTCAGTGATACCTGAACTAGAAAAAAAAATGTGGTAATTCTGAACACACGCTAAAAAAGTTTCAAAACTGGGTGATGTGGTTTTCTAGAATGACTGTGTAGTCTGCTCTGGCAGGTGGCTCAGGGGAGTGACAGGGACAGAGGACCTCCAGGTCACTGGTTCAAAGTCAGTTCTCAAGTGTCTGAACCTTGTTCACATACCTGAGCTGTTCGATGACTTTGTGAAAGGAATTAGAGGCCTTAGTTTAGGTTCTTCTTTATAACTGACACCCTTGTTAATGGGGCATTTTTTTTAATAAGCCAACTCTAATCCTTGGGTTACCTGCTGGAGGTGGTTTGAGGCTAATCAGAGTCATTATTTTCCTCAAGAACATTCAGCTGTGGCATACCTGATTTGTTTGCAATGTTTAAAAATAAGTAAAGGGCCGCCTGGGTGGCTCAGTCAGTTAAGTGTCTGCCTTTGGCTCAGGTCATGATCTCAGAGTCCTGGGATTGAGCCCTGCATTGGGCTCCCTGGTCAGCAGGGAGTCTGCTTCTCCCTAACTCTCTCTCTCAAGTAAATCAATAAAATCTTTAATTAAATAAATCAAGGATAGGAGTCGGAGGGGGGGGAGAGTGCTAAGCTGTCATTTATATGGCCTTCTCCTTCTATTCATCCTGCTCCTTTTTTTCATGGTCACTTCCGAAAAGTCATCTGCCACATTACAGGTCTCTGTTCTTTTCATTTCTTTATCGATATTTGGTTCCAAATAAAACATTTGTTCTGCAGTAGCCTGTCTCCTTCCCTTTGGAAGACAGCACAGTGGCACCATAAGTTTTTTCACTTTGAGACATGTGTTTCTTCCTTTCAAACCCAAAGTTCCAAGTGGAAGAAGGAGTGTCCTGGCCATTAAGTAGGACACACAGGCTGCTCCCGAAGGCCTCCCCATCAGGGGACTCTTCAAGCAGCAGCGGAACCCAGGACCTCCACCAACCCATGTTTGTTTATCTTGTCCCAGAGTGTAGACTGGCCCAAGGCAAACCACCATAAAAGAATGAAGTGTCACTAGAATCGTGTTTGAGTTGGTACATTCCTTGGTGGCGGCTAAAGCCACAGGAAATTTGGCTGTATTTTAAAGTTACACCCATTCCCTATTGCAATGCAGGTCTGTGAAATAATTCCTTAGCTCTGCCAAAAACCACAATGATTATCAACAGTGTAAGTCATCAAGTAAAAGCACTTTTCCACAGCCCACTGACCAGATCGTCAAGAATGCAAAAAGTAGCAGCAGAAATTGATTGCTATTTGCAAAGATAATTTCTATCTGGATTATATTAGTGTAGAGTAACGGTGATACAGAATGTGGGCCTGGCATCTTTTCAGTCAACATTTTAGGTTTAATTTGGGCATTTCTGAGTCATTAGGAAAGTTCTTTTTCATTATGATGAAGAGGCCATGTGGAGTCAGCACTATTACAATCTGAGAAAGGAGAAAGAATCAACAAGCAAGCTACACACACTAAAAGCACAATTACCACTGGGTTAAAATAATGGGTAGGAATTTACATTACAGATAGCTGCTTGCCATTGAGTAGTTAATACAAGCATGGTTATTTTAATTTATTAAGCAGTTTGAATATTTTCACTGCTCCAGTATAATGGGATATGGTCATTGATTTGCTGTTGTTTTAAACCCTTCATTTCCATGAGGGAAATAAAGCTACAGATTATAGAAACAAGGCCAAACAGAGCAACTAACCCAGAATCCCCCACCCTCATGGATATCCCCGATGCCATTTCTTCAGTAATTACTAGCACCAACATTCAGTACCTCAGGCTGGCAAGATGTTCAGCCCTATGCCCCTGGAAAATCTTATTTAAATTGAGTTTTTCACTAGTCAGCTCTTAATGTCAGAACCAGGAAGATCTCTGGTGAAAAGCATCAGGCCTTACTGGAAATTAATGTAGCATAAATATAATAAACTTAGGTCTCGGGCCTCCTGCCAAGATTAGTAGGTGTGACTCAGGGGCTCAAAACCTGCTTGCATGTTAACATGACCTGGGAGGGGGGCATGCTTTTAAAAATACTGATGTTTGAGCAGACCCTCCAAGGACCATTTAATAAAAAAATCTGGTGAAGATGGCCCAGGCATCAGTCTGGTTTTAAGCCCCACCCCCAACCCTGGGTGATTCTAAATGTACAACCCAGCTGGAGAATCACTGTTGTGTTCTGGCGTGCCTGTGAGGAGGAATTCTGTGTGTACTTGCCTAGAAATATTTGCACCTGCTTGAGAGCCAGTTACATGTCCATTGGAGACACCGGTGGGTTGTTTTTTTTGTTTGTTTGTTTTTTTTAATGCTGACACCCCAAGGAGTTTGATGGTCTGTGAGTGGATGTACACTGCTAGGTGATTCCAATGTGTAGCCACATCGGAGGATCACTGCTCTCCGTCTAGGAAATTGATAAGGACTGAGCCTGAGGAGGTCCTTTAGGAGTATTGACAAGATCGGACTCTGTAGCCTATAGATGTCCCACCAGAAAAAAACCAAACAGGGATCCCTCCTTCTATTGTCAGAACCGTCAGATGCTGATGTCTGGATTATGCAGAAATAAGCACATAAATGGGTGTCTATTTTGAGTAATAAGATAGAGTTGTTTCCATAGAAACAACTAATAATCATAATGGCTAATTAGATAAGTGATTTCCAAAATCTATTTGGATGATAACTAATGTAATAAACTTCAAACTTCTTATTCAGTGACATAGTTTTTCATTCTCTTAATGGTCTGTCGAGGTTTGGCACTCCAGTCAAGGGAGGCCAGGTTTAGGGGCGCCTGGCTGTCTCAGTGGGTAGAGCATGTGACTCTTGATCTCAGGGTCATGAGTTCAAGCCCCACATTGGGCATTGAGCCTACTTAAGGTGGGGGGAAAAAAAAGAAGAAATGCCAGGCTTTTAAACCTTAACACCCTAAAAAGAATTAGTGAGTGAAGACCGAACTAGCAAGCAACAACAGGCTTGGGTTTGAGCCAAACAGACTCAAACCCCTGCTCCACCATTTATTAAGCAGCCGGCCTGGGTGATGTGGCTGAACCTTCCCACCCTCATCTTCTTGTCAGCAAATTAAAGTGATACTGTCCACCCCACAGCATTATGGTAAGGATTGGAGAGAATTTCTCTGTCAAAATGCATTGCATACAAAGCATAGCTATTACTAGAAAAATCCTAGTAACAAGTATTTAAATCATCACTGCCGAAGTTGGGGAGCTACTCAATGTTCACAGGACACCAGAGTTTAAGCTCTCTCGAAAAGAGGAACAAATATGAAGGTCAAATGACTCCGTATTGCCATCTCATCAGAATACTGGGGGTTTGGGGGACCCACGATCAAGATATTTGGTGGTCATCCCTGGTGCTCTTGCCCTTCCTGGCCACACTGGTTTCCTTCAGTTTTGCTCGGGGGAGAATGACTGGTCTATTCTCAATGTGCCTTCATTCCTTCCTTTTATTTCTGCCTCAGCATAACTACCAAGTACAGCAAGTTTCTGAATCTTCATAGAAACAAAGGTTACTGCCATCCATCTGCTTTCCTCCACTAACCAAAGCAGCCCAGGTGACATGCTCTGTCCCTCTCCCCCCTTGACAGAGTCACAGTATCCTGGGCTGGAAAGAGTGCAAAGTTGATTGCTCTGACCCCCTTATTTTACACATGGATAGATCATAGTAACTACTGCGGTGTGGAGAGTTTTATTGACTGTGTGTTTTCACAGTCAAGGTACATCCCAGCTGCCCTAGGAGGAAGGTGTTGTTATAGATGAGTAAAGAGAGGCCCAGAAAAATGGGACTTCCCTGAGGTCACAAAGCAGGCACAGCTGGGATGAGAATAAAGACGTGTTCATTCCTAGTTCAGTGTTCTATGTGGAGGCAAGTTTTCCGCTTTCCAGTTTTTTCTCAGGCTACATGTAGCACCGCCATGGTGAACGTGTCACCCATTTATAGCACAGAGAGGAAGGGATATTAATTTTTCCCGGAGAGACTTTCTAGCAGATCGAGGTTTTATGGCCAAGGGCATGACTGACAGCACTCAGCCATCTAGCCAGGCCCCTCAGTGTAAAGCTAACTAAAGTGGTCCTAGGAGGCCCCCCAACTCCTCAACACAGACACAACAATTCCGCGACAGTGGAATTCTGGGGGCTGCCCCTGAAACAGCCAAAGCCACGGTTCCTGGCTCTAAAAACCTGATGTGCTTGATCCAGAGACTGGGCCACCCCGTGGAGAGCATGTCAGACACCCCAGCTCTGAGTGGAAGGTGACAGGAGAAGAGGGCCTCCTTTTGACCAACCATTTGCCTGGGGATAAGTACATTAGAAGAAGCAGTTGGGACCAGTGGTTCTACCAGAGGCAGGACGGGAAGGCCACTAGCGAAGAGCAGCCCACGGGTCGGTAGCCTGTCTGCACTTTGGTCCAGGCTAAACAAAGCAGCGCAATGTAGTTTAGCCAAAACATGGTACACGTCCTCTGGGGTTCCAAGGATTTTAAAAGGCACAGTAACCAAACCTTTTTAAAAGTTACATGCCTTTTAAATACATGCATTTGAAAACAACACAACCAGTACAGTAAACCCATGACTTCCATGCCCACGACTGCTTAGGATGAGGCAAAGTTTATGTATTGGAAAAAATAAGTTGACAAAGAAACATATGAATAAGTTATGGAGGGGACATGGCTTTGGTAAAAGTGATGCCGACGCTAAAATGACTGATGTTTGGGAAACATCAGTGTGCTGGTGAGGAACATGATAAACCCTGGAAGTTGCAAGGCCTTGCGCTTGAATCCTGGATTGCTCTCTTGGAAGGGAGGGGATTTCGGGCATATTCCTCATCTAGGAGAGGAGGATAAGAGCACTGACCTCATAGGATGGTAGCAAAGATTCAATTAAAATTTCACTTACAGTATTTCCACACCTGCTGAGCACCTACCATTACTGTAACTGCTGGACAGATGCAATAGGTTGAATAAAACCAGTCCCATCGAGCGAACTTCCCTGGTGCCATTCAGAGGAGCATCGCAATTAGACTCTAGAGTAGGGGGGTCAATGATGCCTCGAGTGGGCCTGTGCTCCGTTCTCCACTCCCGCACAGTCATGATCTCCCTGGGTAGGGCCACCTGCTCACCCCTAGCCTAGAGCTCATTAGCTGGCAGGAGGCAGAGCTCAGGGGGCAGAATTGCCACACAGAGGGGCAACTCTCCCCAGGTGTGCGTGCAGACACTCAGCCAAGTTGTCTTCCTGAACCACACGGAGGCCTAACAGCATGTTTGTATTCCAAACACACAGCCGACAGCTCTGCTCCAGCAGCAGGAGCAACTGCTTCCAGAACAGAGACAGACTGCACCCGGACAGCCGTGAAGAACACGAGTGGTCTTGGCGACGGCTGCCGCAGTCGGTCTTGCCCTGCCTGGCCAAGCCTGCACCCCTGTGAGCGCTTCTTTAAGAACTCCGGGCTGGCAGATGGCGGAGATGGATTGAAGCAGCCAGCGCCTCCCCCAGCGAAAGTTCTGAACAGGCACTGTCGAGCCCAGATTGTCACCTGCCTGTGAGGTTCGGCAGCAAGGCTTGGATCTCGGAGATGAAACAAGAATGTTTGCTCTCAGCCGGCAGCGCAGGGCCCGCGCTTGCCAGCATTCTTTTATCCGAAACATCACATGCACTCAGTGGAGAACACTTAGAAGACACAGAAAAATATTTTTAAAAGTCTCCCAAATGCCACAACTCAATAAAAAACTGTTAACATTTTGAAGTTTCCTTTCAGATTTTTTTTTATAGTTGTCATTGTGCTATTTATACTAGGAACATCTAATCAGCACTTTCCTAAATCATTAAGTTTTCAAATGTTTTTCATATTGGCTAAATCATCGTATCATATAGATACACTATATGCCTCACCAATCGCCCATCATTGGGTATTTACATTTTCATTTTTTTTCAAGATTTATTTATTTTTAGAGAGAGAGGAGAGAGTACAAACAAGTGGGGGGAGGGGCAGAGAGAGAGGGAGCGAGAATCCCAAGCAGACTTACTGCAGAGCCCAATGTGCAGAGCCCAGGACCCCAAGATCATGACCTGAGCTGAAATCAAGAGTCAGACGCTTACCCAACTGAGCCACCCAGGCACCCCACATTTTCATTTTTATAACAACTCTGTAACATATATATTTGTGCATCCATTTTTGTCCGCATTTCAAATAACTTCTTTCCACGTGATTCCAGATGTGGAATTAAGGGGTTAAACAGTGTAAGTGTTTTGATGTTCTTGACATATACTGTTCATCTACTTCCTGGAACAAGAGCACTTTACAATTCTAAAACAGGCATAGGAAATTGCCATCCTACCAAATTCTTGCCAGTGAATTTATCCTAATTCTTTGCTAATTTAGCAGACAAAAAGAAAATGATGGGTTCCTGTTTTCCTCTGCATTTCTCCATTGCTTTCAATTTTCAACATGCCCTTAGCCATTGTTTTGCCTCTTTTGGCAAACTCTGGTCATGTGCTTTGCCCTGTTTTGGGGGGGAGGGGGCGCTAAGATCTATAATTAAAAGTATTCTCGGGGCGCCTGGGTGGCACAGCGGTTAAGCATCTGCCTTCGGCTCAGGGCATGATCCCAGTGTTATGGGATCGAGCCCCACATCAGGCTCCTCCGCTAGGAGTCTGCTTCTTCCTCTCCCACTCCCCCTGCTTGTGTTCCCTCTCTTGCTGGCTGTCTCTATCCCTGGCAAATAAATAAATAAAATCTTTAAAAAAAAAAAAAAGTATTCTCACTTCACTTCTATTCAGGTTCATTCTGATTTTCTTTTCCCCACTGAAAGAATAGTACATTATATTACCTTTGTGTGTGTCAGAGTAAAAAATGGTTCATCTGTCATTTTATTCCTGTGTAATTGGAATATAAAAACTTTTCTTTATGGAATGCAACCTGACACTTTAACTTGTTTAGGAAAATATATAATAGGTTAAGTTTATTTTAAATGGCTTTGTGGTTATTACTGTTTTGAAATGTTTTACTTCAAGAGCTTTAATTTGATAGACTAGATCTAGTTTTGGTTTAAAGTCCAAGATTATAGGATTTAAGGGAATAGTACAATAAAAACCGACAACATGGTCAATTGATTTACTTTCAGACATTATGTTTCTGCATTAATTTCAGACAAACGACACCTGAGATGAACTAAAACTATGTTAGAGTTAACGGAGGTTTACAGAAGATAAAGACAATAACTACAGTCCTCATAAAAGAAACCTCTACAGACAGATAGCCCAGATCAGATCTCTCCTCCAGGAAGCCTTCTCGGGATGCCCCTGGCAGGATTCCATTCTCCCTCCCCAGTATACCTGCAACTCACTGTGTGTGCCCCACTGACATTAGCCACTGAAGTCTGCCTTGAATTGGTGACATACATATACATCTCTCTCCATCAAGATGATTAATTGGCAGAGGACAGGAACAATGTTTTGATTATCTGTATATCCATTTGTGATTCCAGTATAGTGCTTTGGGTATAGGTATTCACTCAGTAAACATAGACTGAATTCAATTGAACTTGGAAAATTTGAGGAGACTTTGTAGGATAGGGGAACTCATGTAGGCTTTTGAGTCACACTCAGTCAGCTTGGAATCTGCGTCTAACACTTAGCAGTCATGCGACCCCAAGCAAGTTAACTTAGCCTCCTGAGCTGCTCTGTCATCTAATATGGGAATAACAATGCCTACCATGATAGGCTCTCTGGGTTGGCTAACCTAATACCCATTTTCAACCCATTTCATCCTTGCCTTCCTCAACTATAAAGTTTAGAATGTTAAATCCTCAACTTCCCAGCCTGGAAAGATCAGGGGCCACAATTCTTATCAATGAAACCAGAACAGAAAGGGCCCAGAAGTTTCTGGGAAAACTCAGTGTCCTAAATAAGCCAGCTCACACACTCTCGATAAAGGGAGATGTCAGCATGACGCCTACAGATACAGCACTCACTTTGCAACCACAAAGCCAAAGCATGAAGACAACTGCCAAATACTAAGGAAGATGGAGTGAGAAGTTACATAGAGTCTGGAGTCTTTAGTGCCATCACAGAGACCCAATTCAAACACTGCTTTCTTCTGAACTTTATATAGAAGAAATTTTCCAAATTTATTTAAGTCATGGTTAGTGGGGAATTCTATTATTTACCCCTAAGTTCATTCCTAAGTGATTCTATCTTACAGATTACTAGAAATAAATCATTTATTTAAAGTGCTTAGCACAGGACCCAATACACTATAAGCATTCAATAAGTGGTACTTTTTAATAGTCCTGTAGAGTGGGACATGCTGGTGGATGGCAAGGAGTTCTGGACCATAGCGTGAGTGAGAATTTGGAACAAATCAATGAAGGAGAAAGCAAAGGACAGAACAAGAGGGAATAGTAAGTCATGTTAAAGACAGGAATCCATCCTGGGGGCAATGGGCATGGAGCCTATCATGAAGAGAGAATGAGAATGAATGGTGCTAAATGGGCTCCAGGAGATCAAATCCTCTTGAGCGTCAATCCCCCGTCTTACTCCTACCCCCACAGGATCAGACATGCTTCAGAATCCATGCCCAATTCTGATGCTTTGTAAGAACTCTAGAAGTCTCATGTAAATTGTTCCCAGCTCAGCTTCTATTAACAGGCTACTCTTACTTTGATTTACCAAGGTCTGACATTCCCGTCTTGTGCTCCAGAGACCAGACAAACCCACTTCCCTAGGTGAGGTCCCTGACCTTGCCCCTGGGTGTTAAAGACCTGTATCTTATTTCTACTGAGTACCTGCCTTGAGCACCCTCATTAGTCACCAGCCCCAAGCTTCATAGCCAAAGACCCAAAAGGCTACTCTCTAACAGACATGTGTCTGACCAGTCTTCCTCCCCTTTCAGACCAACTTTGAGTTTACATGGCCCTAGAAGAGCATTACCCAGATGTGCAACATAGGATGTTAAATTCTTAAGATAGTAATAACTCAAAACAATATCGTGACCAAGTCAAAAAAAAATTAACTAGTTGAACAGGTTTCTACCTTATAACTTGTCAGAGCTCCTATAATACTATAGTAATATATGTATACATATACACACATACACTATAACATTTCATAGCATTTCCACACTCATCTGCCAATCTTATTCTTTTTTTTTTTTTAAAGATTTTATTTATTTATTTGACAGAGAGAGAGAGGCAGCCAGCGAGAGAGGGAGCACAAGCAGGGGGAGTGGGAGAGGAAGAAGCAGGCTCATAGTGGAAGAGCCTGACGTGGGGCTCGATCCCATAATGCCGGGATCACGCCCTGAGCAGAAGGCAGATGCTTAACCGCTGTGCCACCCAGGCGCCCCTGCCAATCTTATTCTAAATCTCAAGAGCTAGTGCATTATGGGACATACTTTAGGAAATTCTTTGTAAAACAGTTTTCTGACTTCCCTCCCAAAGTCAGCACCCACTCTCCCTGTCATTAAACTGTGTTTGCTTTTATTCTCTCCCGAGCCTTAAACCTAGATTACAGCCCCACTGGTCTTTTGCAAGCCAGGCTTGCCTAACCTCTAGGCCTTTGCACAAATTATACCCCCTGCCCAGAAAATTCTTCCACCTCCTCCCCACCAAGGAAACTTATTCACATTTCAAGACCTAACCTGAATAGCATGTCCACGGTGAAATTTTCCCCAATCATTCAGGGCCAATTACTCCTACCCCTATGCTCCAAAAAGACTTTGCAATTGCTTCTGTTGCAGTATTAGGTTGATTACAGTTGTGAGCTCCTCTTCCTTTCTCTCCAAGCAAACTATTAACTCTTCAACTAGTGTTTGTCCATAAATCTGCCCCAAGTAATCAGCAGATCTGAGTAAATGTAGATTTTATGAATTAAAGAGTGAAGGAGTGACTATCTTTAAGTCCACAAGGACTTGCGTCTACATAACACCTTTGATGGAGATAAATTAGTGTCAGATTAGTATTGTAGCCACCAAGGTCAAACCCAAGGAACAAGATCAGGGTGCCAAGTAAACTCTATAACCCCCAGTACAGTTTCAAAATGGAAAAATAAATATATTTTATACTTGAAGACTAACAAAATGGAACCAAGCCGGTTTTGTTTTTTTTTTTAAAGATTTTATTTATTCATTTGAGAGAGAGAGCTCGCACTTGAGGAAGCATGAGCAAGAGGGGCAGAAGAAGGAGAAGAAGCAGACTCCCTGCTGAGCAGGGAGCCCCATGTGGAGCTCGATCCCAGGACCATGACCTGAGCCAAAGGCAGACGTTTAACCGACTGAGCCATGCAGGTGTCCCACAATTCCACTTTTAATATAAAATTGTAACATCAGGGGTGCCTGGGTGGCTCCTTCAGTTAAGTGTCCAACTCATGATTTTAGCTCATGATCTCTCACTCTCACTTTCAAATAAATAAATCTTTAAAATTATATATAACATCAATAGTCTGTATTTTATGTACCACGTGATTGGTAGGGGTTACCTTGCTTGTGGTCATTTCTCATAAGCCGGCCTCCCAGAAAGAGGAGGGTCACTCACAGGTAGCCATGGAAACCAGCCACCGCTGAGTGCTTCAGGCAGTCAGCTCCAGTCAACTGCATGGCTTGGACCCCAGCCTCACCAACTGTACCAGACAGGGGCAAAAGCTTCCCCAACCATGAACACATTTTAAGCTCACCATGTCACAACCACAACCTCCAGGTTGGGACGCTAGCCCCCAATTCTGCCAAGGGAAGAACTGATGCTTCCCCAATCATAACCACTGGCCTGCCAGGATAAGGATGGAGTCAAAGTCCGGCCAGGTCATTTTGCTATTGAATCCCAATCATTGAACATTCCAGGGGAGGGCCTGGTGCTTCCTATTCATGCAGCTGAAAAGCCCCACAGTCCCAGAAGCTGGTTCCCCTCCCAGAGGCAGAGTCCCAGCCCTGCCAGAGTAAAGTATGTGGTCCTGGAACACCATGAACAATGGGGGCCAAACACCTGCTCAGCACCTGGCAATGTACTGTCTGGCCACTTGCCCTTGTTTGCCCAACAAAATGTAACCATTTACTGCGTGGAAGAAAATGCAGTCTGCTTTGTTTTGGAGCCACTCCCCTCTCTTCTTTGGAGAGAGAAGTGCCAGGAAGAGAGGAATTGGAAGCCTCCCCTCCCCCTCACAATAGTACTATAGCTGTCTCAGGGGTGATGCCCCCCTAGCAGCCACTGCCACCTGAGGAGTTAGGAACTTCACTCATCTCCACTTCACATTCAATTTATTCATGTTAGTTTTAACCAACATCTACCATCACCAGGGTAAGCGTATCACAACAGAGCAAAGCTGGACCAGATGGTCCCTGAGAAACTGACAAACCCAGAAAATATCTGGATATGTAACAGGGAAGATGTTTAATCGTTGGAGAGGGCAGGCTGAACATCTAGATTTTCTACTCTTAGTGACAAATAAAGAGATTGAGCCTTTTCACTCTGGTAACTAATTTGTACTTCAGACTATGAAGTTGGACATGCTGGGGTGGTGGGGGAGGGGTGTCATGTATCTGATCCCTAAGCAATAGGATACTGTTGAGGGAATGAGGGTAACGAGAAAAGCTATCATTTATTCAGCACCTATTATGTTCCAGATACACTACCTAACATTGCTAAATGTTATGTCATTTAATTCCAAAATAGCACAAGGGTATCTCTCTCCCATTCTATGAATGCGGAAACTGAAGCTCAGTACTAAGTTCACAGTTAAAACAGCAGTGAATCAAAAACTGATTAAAACACACCAATCTGCATCCAAAAATCCATGAGCCTCCCTAAGATTGTAGCTGCTAGTAAAATAGTCATGGATCAACTTATTATGGAGTAAGAGCTTTGGGGAAGTAGGTGAGCCACAAAACACACGTAACAAACACCAGCGTCAAAACCTAATCATTTTCCATTGACTTTTCACACTGGATATTGCTGTACATCACTTCCATGCATTAGTTTTACACGAGCCTGTGAAACAAACTGCCTAAGTCTTTTTCAGCATGAAATTTTAATCAATATTGTCTTTTTTTTTTCCTAGTTGTAATCTTATCTTCCCTGTTGATGAAAATTGATGAGACACATCTAAATATGTTGAATAGCAGAAAAACTCAGGGCAACAGCAAAGGCAACCAGAAGATCTAAGAAATGGGGGAAAACTGGTCTTCATAAACATAAGTAGAAATTAAGACTTCTGGGGCCCCTGGTGGTTCAGTCAGTTAAGCATCTGCCTTTGGCTCAGGTCATGATCCCAGCGTCCTGGGATCGAGTCCCACATCGGACTCCCTGCTCTGAGGGGAGTCTGATTCTCCCTCTGCCCCTCCTCCTGCTCATGCTCCCTCATTTTCTCAAATAAAGAAAAATAATTAAACCTTTTGACATAGATAGTGTATCTTCTGTTACCGTGGTCAAGGACCCAGGTTCAAACAACGGGTTTACAAGTCCGTGTTCTAGTCTGTGCAACATCCTCCCCTCCTTCCCTCACACAAACTTCAAGACATAATTCCATCGTCTCCTAGACGTCCTGCTTGGGTAATTCTACCTCCTCTACATCTCTTTAGCTCCCTGTGCATAGTCATGCGTCTCCCATGACCACCGAGGTTTCTGACCCTTCCTCTAAACCGGGAGTTCCTTGAGGTAAGGTCTAGCACGTCATCCTGTCTTTATCCCCCAGCATGCATCTAACATATAAGGACACCCAGAAAAAGCTGGACTACCCAAATGGAATGTTTTCATCTTTTAAGTGCTCAGATAGATGATAGAGTTGGGATGTAAGATAATGATTTAAGTTAATGTTGGAGTCTATAGAAAACTATACATTTGCAGGTAGCAATACCCAGCCACAAACACCATTAGAGCCCAGCCCCACATTTTGTAAATTAAGGCCATTCATGTTGAACCAACTATACCTCACATTTCGACCCAAGACTCATTTAATTCTGTGGCCTTTCTATGTGTCAAACAAAAAATTTTAAACTCTAGAAGTTTCTTTTTTTTTTTTTAAATCCCATTTCCAGGTATTTTTTTTTTAAGATTTTATTTATTTATTTGACAGAAACAGCCAGCCAGCGAGAGAGAACACAAGCAGGGGGAGTGGGAGAGGAAGAAGCAGGCCTCCAGCAGAGTAGCCTGATGTGGGGCTCGATCCCAGAACGCCGGGATCATGCCCTGAGCCGAAGGCAGACGCTTAACGACTGCGCCACCCAGGCGCCCCAACTCTAGGAGTTTCTGAAAAGATTTCAGCACATACTAAGCAACAGATGTGTAAGTTTTCCTCAATTTAAATGACCCTTAGACAATCCTAACTTCACCATTTCCTAACTGGTCTCCCTTTTTCCAATTTTTCCTGAAATGCGTTTTTTAGACCTAGGGCTTCTCCTAGAGCTGTAGGACCTAAGCAATCATTTAACATCCCTGAGCTTCGGTTTTCTCTGCTTGACCACCTAAACTCTGCTTCACGATTTTGTATGAGAAGACACATAACCCTAATGCTTGCTTAAACAGGTTGGCAGGACTCCTACTGGGACAATCCAGACAAGAGCAATCAGCTTTGGAGATTCTAAATATGACTCGTGTAGATCAGGGGAGACTTCATGTTTGAATAACAAATTAAATCCTTATGGGATGGTTGAAAATACTGTGTCAAAGGTGAACCAATCATAAAAACCAATTTACTACTAGAAAAAAGTAGTAGAGTTGTAAATACAAGAAAGATTAGACCCTATTGTAAATCTTACCTTCAGTAGAGTGTACATAAGTAAACTTGTGAAGCAAAACAGAGACAGAGCACAAGGAAATCAAAAAGGAAAGGAACTGTCCACTAAGAATTCCTGGCACTTAATGTGGAGGTCAAAAGAGCATGCCTTCCTCAGACTCTCAAAGCCTTGGGGAGGGAGGGACCATGCTAGGATCCTTTCTGATGCTTTATTTTGCTGAATCAGTAACAGTTACTTCTGAGAATGTCCCAAAACAATTTCTTTCACGTTAGTTCCATTTATTTTCCCCAAAGATACAGAAGAATGTCAAAACACCAGCAATTATTCTAAGGCTTAAAAGTCTCAAATGACAGATCTTGCTGCCACATCCATTCTCTTGAAACATTAATTTTATCATGTCAACCCCTGTTCAAGGACTTACAGCATCTTCCTCCTGCTCTCAGATCAGTTAGTGCTATTGAGCTTCCCATTTAGGACACAGCCCTGTGCTACAAATAGGAATAACTGAATAACTTTTTTTCTGGGGGGAGAGGGCAGAAGGAGAGAGAGAAACCTAAGCAGGTTCCATGCCCAGTATGGAGCACCTCAAGGGGCTTGATCTCACAACGCTGAGATCATGACCTGAGCCCAAATCAAGAGTCAGACACTGAACCAACTGAGCCACCCAGGCACCCCTGAATAACTTATTATTCATTTAAAAAAAATGTTTAGTGAGCAACTAAGCGGTAAAAGTCATGATGGGCACTGGAGAGAATAAGCAGGTGGATAAGGTGCTTTGTGCACCAGAGAAACACAAAGTTTCCTGGAATTGGCAAATGGGTAACCATAACCACAACCCACTATGGTCATTTAACACTAAAGATAGGTGCGCAGAATTCTAGGCAGCCTAAGAGAAGACATCACAGAGAAGTAAACACATCAGCTGGCACTTCAGGGGTGAGTAGGTATTCACCAGAGGAGAAGCAGGGAAAGGGGCTCCAGGCTGATGGAATAGCGTGTACCATGCTGACTTAAGTAAAACACAGAAAACAATGAGAAAAGCAGACTACTACCATATACTATTTGGTATTTTAGTAAGTGTTAGAGATTATTTAAGTTTTAGTACAGTAGAGATCAAGAAGACTGGACCTAGGAGAGCTAATCTTTTCTTCTGTCATCGCAGGTAGAATGGAGGAGGGAAAACACACAAATTTCAGAGGGACATCAGAGTCAGAATCTCAGCTCCACTAAAAAGGGTGTTACACCCAAATTAACAGCACTGAAATTCACAGACTTTCCCCAACCCACTCATTAAAACAGATTCTAGCTTGTCTCCCTTACCCAAAAGTCCAAGAAAAGTATTACTCTTCAAGACCACTTATTGTGGGCTTTGAAATGTGAAGTCAGGATTGGGGCAGGGGAGATAAAGCCTAGAGGTGTGCCAACTAGGTCACAATGCCCACATGAACCAGTGCAGGAGGAGATCACAGGAAACTATGGGGAACCATCATCATGGCTTTCTGGACACCCAAGGAAAGATCACAGGAAGGTATGGGGACCATCATCATGGCTTTCTAGACATCCAAGGAAAGAAATTCAATTCTGAAACTATTTTTGTTATACATTAGTATATTTTGCTTTCCTTTGATTTTTTTAAACCAAAACATTGTTTGAGACTGGGCTATGTGGGTCATGGCTTTACAAGAATCATATTAGCTATGTTAGAATCATATTAGCTATTACAGAAGGACTTAATTTAACCTCTTCACTTTCCTTATCCACAAAATGTGAACATACATATCTGTGAGATTTGATGAAGATGAAAAGAATAATTAATGTAAAGTTATGGTAATTAAAGAGGATACTTTTCCATTCTTATGCACTCTTTTTCATTCAATTGTTTATTCATTCAATTCATTCACCTACTGCTGGTATACCCTGTTAAAACAGTTTGTGCAAACCCCACCCATCTTAAATGCTTATCATGTTTCTGTATGTCCAACACTCTTGCTCCTTTTTCTCCAGCTGTGAAGTTGACATGATACTGAATAAGCTTAAGGTGTACAATATGATGACTTGATATACATATATAATCTTTACCACAAGATTAACACATCCTTCACCCTCCATGATTGACATTTTTTTATTGCTATGGTGAGAATATTTAAAAACTACTTCTTAGTAACTTTCAAGTATACAATACAGTATTGTTAACTGTAGTCACCATGCTGTACATTGGGTCTCTAGAACTTATTCTTCCTACACATGGAAGTTTGTATACTTTGACCAGGGTCTCCACATTTCCCCCTCCTGCCAGCCCCTGATTACCGTCATTCTCCTGTTTCTGGGAGTCCAGGTTTAGATTCCATGTAAGCGACCTTAGTCTCTTTTCTTAGGGCAATCGCCCCAACCCCCTGACTACAGGTGTGGTCCATCATGAGGTCTCCTCTTCACCCAGTGCTGCTTCACGTGGCAATCAGAGTGCTTCTTAGGATTTTTTTCAAACTGGAGAAGGGAGAGGCGCTTTTTCCCCTTCTGAACTTAAGACTTGAAGATTAAGTGCAAATACAGTACAACCTAATTCCAGCCACCAACTTGGAGAATTTCGAGGGGATGAACCAACCCACAGAAAGAAGAAAACAGAAGGGGAAAAAATAAAATCTCAAACCCCTGGCCTTCCTAGGGGCTGATTATAGGAGTCAATAAATGTAACCCTATTTGCTAAGCTAATTTGAGATGGTTTTTTCTCAGGAGCTAATCAAAGAGCTCAGGAATTCTGAGACAGCATCTCATTCCCTTCCTCCTGCGGGCCCTCCCGATTTCTCGCTCAGCTCTGCTGGCCCTACCACACGGCTCGCCTCTGCAATGTAGGTTTACCACGGTCATGTGAACCTCCCCTCCCCCAAACATTGTGCTTCTTAATGCCAAACGCCTCATCACGAAGTGGTTATGAGGTACTCAGTAAGCATGTCAATCCATCGAATACCTTCATCAACTGTTAGAACTAAGAAGGATCTTAGAGAACCAGTTGGAAATTTTCTGGACACTCAGAAATGAATAGTGATTTTTTTCTTTCTGTGATATACTCCCTGGGAGGAAGCTGAAAACTGGTCATATCAATATATACTGCAATTCTTCCTGAATAACCACAAAATGGCACCTCAAAACTGCCTGCATATTAAGTATGTACGTATATAAATACGCTCAGATCTTATAAAATTGAGTATTCATGCTCAGGATTTCTGAGTCTGTAATTCATTGTCTCTAAAGACACCTAAGCAGATCCTATAACCTAGACTTTATGTGAATACAGCAATAGATATTCAACACCTAAGAAACATGCCTAACTTTTGACCTAGCAATTCTGCTTTGGGCAATTTACACTAACATGAGAATTCGGAAATATTCAGAGATTCAGCAATGAGGATTTTCATTATAACAACTGTGAAAAACTGCAAGAGATTGAAAAATACCAAATTATTTACAAGGGATTGAAGAAACTGACAGCCTATTCATACCATGGGATTCCATTTTTAAAAATCCGGATAAAGATGTCCACACTGTTAAATAGGGGAGAAAAAGTAGGTAGCAAATGGTGCATATATAGAATGGTCCCATTTTGTGTGTGTGTGTGTGTGTGTGTATGTAAACATAAAGGCTGGACAAATATACATCAAAATGTTAACCATATGTATCTCTGGATTATAGCATTATAACTAAGTTTTACTCTTTTTTGCTTTATTTTGGGAGTTCACCATGAATATATATTATTTCTGTATAATAAGAAAAAAACAAGAATGACTTTTTAAGTACACAGAAAAATGTCCTTAGAGAACATCTAATTCAAAATCCTCATGTAGCAGAGGAGGAAACAGAAGCCTAGAGAAATAGGCATGGTCCTACCTCAGCAAATGGCACACTTAGCGCCCCAAACCCAGGGGGGGATTTCTTTCCACCAGACCAGGTAACCACCATCATGGGGGTTCTGTTTAAAACTCCCAGCTGCCTTCATTTCACTCTGTGTTTGGAAACAACCGTCCTCATATGTACACACACACATGTACAGGTGTGAGGAGCAGCAAACAGAAACACATCTTGAATTTCATCTCCTGCATCGGTTTCAGCTGTCAAAGATAGCACTGACATTGCCTCCCGGCACTGTAGGATGGGAGGGGATTTATTACGGAACACAGACCACCTTCAATTACTAGGCAGAACATAGGTTTAATGTTAGTGAAGTCATATTTTTGCAGCTGCTCTAGTTCAATTCTTCCACAGCTTCACTGGCTACCTTGGCAATTTTAACAAATGGAAAGATTACGTGTGTTCATTTGTAATAATTGGCTATGGGCTTCCACCAACTTACCAAAATTCGAGGATATTCAGGAATCATCACAGACCATGACCCGTAAGTTCAGTTTCCAACGGTAAAAATCCCCTGACCAAAGTGGATGTTGATGACGAACTAATACACTCTGTAACAATCTGTTTTGAGCATTGAATTGACCTGTAAGTGTTCCAGATACTGCCTGACGAAAATGGGTTTTATTATTTTCCATTAGCAGCTGCTACAGCAAAATGAACTGCCAGTCCACGAGGGAAATAAAAGTGCCTCTCTTTGCCGTAGCCTCTGCTGCAAATGTAAACAAAGCCGGCTCCCCCTCCTCCTGCTGCACCACCCCCCCCCACGCCCGCAGACACATTGAAATTTCCACACTCAAGGGCCATGGCTAGCAAATCCTGCCTGAGCCCCTGGCATCTCATTCAAGCTTAATGGCATTTAAGTTTAAGTACTTACAGAGCACCTACTACGCACTCAGCATTTTGCGGATGTCGGTACATGGGGAAGCCGGCAGATCGTGCAGGACGTGAACACTGCAAAAAGTGCTCTCTGCCCTGAAAACAATCCCTGAACCTTCCAACTGGTGTTTTTATTAAAAGAACAAATGCCTATGCTGTTTGTTGATATACATTGATCTCTAATTACAGCAGCCCCCCAAAAACAGACACCATTTTCCCTGCTCTACAAATACACAGAAAGTGAAACTGGGGAGGCCGAGTGACCAAGTTGAGCCTCAAATCATCTCACTGGTGGGAAAGTCTGCGCCGTTAGCCATAACCTGAAGGCCGCCCAAGTGCACAGGTTATGGCTAAGGAAATTTGCTGTAATGGGAATGACCAGAGACTTGTCAGGAGACCTGGGTCCTAATCCCAGCCCAACCTCCTCCCAGCTCCTTGTGACTCTAGGCAGGCGTCCAAACCTCAGTTTCTTTGCCTCTAAGAACTAAAAATTCCCTCCTATGTGGAAAAAAAAATTATATATATATATGGCCTCCAACTGGACAGAAGCACCTGAACATGTTCCATGGCTCACTCTGCCTGTGAACTACATGCAGTGTCATGGGAGGTCATCGGGGCGGGCATAGCGGTCCCTGATCCCAGTTGTTTCTCTCATGTTGAAGTCCTTCAGCATGACCTTTGCCTCTACAAGTTAACCACACAACTCATGCAATCTTTCCACTTTGGGCATTTACATCCTATAAAATAATCTCCTTTTTGGCAAATGCATACATACCTGCCATTTAAAGAAATCATTTCTCCAAAGATTACATTTCCTTCCAGAGATGGAAAAAATCTCACCAAGGTGTTTCACAAAAACAGAACAAAAGCCGTGCACCTCTCCTGGTTTTGTTCCTACTCACCTACTACAAGTAAGCGGTACGAGAAGGTATGAAAGCTGGACCCAAAGTTCTTTTCCCCAAGCACTCTTCTCTCACTACCATCTCCCTGCGTGACCCCCAGTTCCACAGCCTTAATACTCCCCAGATACACCAGGGGACTCCGGAATCTCGGTCTCTGACCACAACCACTGTTGCCCGGCTCCTCCACTGCCTGCCAGCCAGCAATACCCAGACACATCCCTGACACCCAAGCTGATAACTGCAAACCCCAACCCTGTGTGTGCTCCCGAGTTCCTTGTTTCTGTTCAAGGTACCACCATCTTCTCAGGCTAGATTAAACTCAGAGACAGCTTTATGTCTTTCTTCCTCCATGCCCTTTATCAAACCTATCAATTCCTCTCTAATGCATTGTGACCCACCCTTTCCTTTCCCCCATTTCTACCTCTGTCCTAGTCAAAAAAAAATTTTTTTTAAGATTTTATTTATCTGAGAGAGTGAATGAGAAAGTGTGTGTGTGTGTGTGTGTGTGTGTGCGCGCGCGCGCGCATAGAGAGGGAGAGCCAAACTGCCCACTGAGCAGGGAGCCTGACAACGCACGCCTTGATCCCAGGACCCCAAAATCGTGACCTGAGTTGAAGGCAGACGCTTAACCGACTGAGCCACCCAGATTCCCCGTGTCCTAGTTAAAGGCTTACAGCAGTTCCCTGGGACTCTTCGTAGCCTCCTCACTAACTTCTCTGCTTTCAGCCACTCTTCACCCCAATTCATTTTACACACAATAGGAGTCCCACGATATAGCTCCGATCAGGTCTTTGCACTCCTCAGAAACTGCCAACAACACCACTGACAAAAAGAAAACATGAATTTATAGAATGCGCTCCGTAGTTCAGTTGCTGCTAACCTCGCTAGCCTTGTCGCCACTGCTCCTGTGAACATTCCCATTTTTCAACTGAACAGGACTGTCGGCAATTGACAATACACGCTCTTTATTCTCATTCCATTAATTTTTTCATGCTGTTCCCTGACCCTGAAGACCGTTCTTTCTTAATAACAAGGCTTTAAAATCTTCCCTCCACTTTTGGACCCAACTCGATGTCATTTTCATGTGAGGCCTCCCCTCTCCCTCTCGTCCGCACTTAGGAAACGGTGAGCCTGGAGCAGGCCTCGGAGCAGGGCCAACTCCGGCACGCAGCCAGACCGTACCGTATTGCTGTGTCTCCAATACATTGGCCTGGCGACAGTACACTTCCGCTTCTGCCTCCCGGCCTCCCTGTTATTTTGTCAGCTGTTTTCGTTATACGTAGGTTATAAACCCTACAATGCATGGTTATTTCAATTACCCTTTAAAGACACAAACAATAAAAAATACAAGTCTGGACACTTACGCGCCTATTTCAATTTCTGGCGCAGTTCATCTTCGGCCAGTTTTACCCCACCACTGAGGCAAGTCCCTCTGAGTACTCTCTCCCTGGGCCGCCCACAAAGGATTTGGTTTTCCAGTCTGGCTAGCAGAACCAGGAACAATTCCTGGCTCCGTGTAAGCTTTGAGGACGGTTTTTCATGCTTCTTTTGGGTGGTTCTCCCCACCCCCACTCCCCAACTTGAAGACGGCTTTTCCACACACCTGTGCCCATCAGGACTCAGCTGAATGTTCATGGGGGTCCCTGGGCAGAGCCCCAAATCCCCTCACTCTTCAACCTGCTCCTTTCCAGTGACCCAGCCTGCAAATTCTTCCTGCCACACCCCCGTGCCAGGCTCCTGGTTCCATTTCTTGCCAGCTCACCTCATGCATTAGCCCCCCACCCCGCCCCGGCATCGCTGCCCTTCCTTACCTCATCCCAAAGTCTGGAAAACTGCTGTTTCATCTATTTGATCCGTCTTTTGGGTTGTTCCAGGCAGTAGAGTAAATCCAGCTCCTGTTACTCCCTCCTGACCAGCGGAGCAGTTTTATTGAGTCCCAAATTTAAAGATCCCTTTCAGCTGTTACTTGCAGAAAGTTTCTGAACAGGGTGGATCCAATTGAAAATGGCAAAGAAGATTCAGGTGCCAGGCAAAAATAGCCTACCTTGGAGGTCATGCCAAAGCAAGGGCCGGGCCTATCGGAGAGGTCCACAGTCAAATCCTCAGTTGCAATTTTCTCCAAGAAAATAGTTCAAGACTGAAAACAAAGAGCTTTAGATACATATCTAGAATAGAGTCTTGAGCACCCAAATCTGTGAGATAAATTCTTTTGTATGATCTGAGGACTTGGAAGATCCATCTTCTTAATTACAAAGAACTTTTACATATCAACCCTTATTTCCAGTTACTCTTCCAAATGTGAATATAGGAGGCTATCATGTTCATGACACATATAATTTCCAGTAAACCAGAGTCCAGAAAATACATACATATATTCCATAAATGGAATCTATACAACAAAGGGAAACTTTCCCTCGTGCCTTTCCTAATTCCCTTCCTTCTTCTTATCTTTATATTTTTAGCCTCCCACTTTATCCAAAAATTTGAATTCCTTAACCTCTTCTCCAAGCACACGTGGGGTTGTTACAGTGGAAGAGTAGCACAAATACCCCCCCCCATTCTAGCCCCACCTTTTAATCAACTTGACAAGTTTCACTAATTTAAAACTACTGTAAACCATTCTCTCCTAGATCTCGTCTACTCCTTTCATCCATGGTAGGCCCTCTGAGAACACAAAGACACGGGCTTCCGCTACCTTGGAGGAAGACCAAGTATAAATGCAAAGAAGGGTCACCAGCAGGGAAAGAGAGCCAATGAGAGCGAGCAGATGACAGCTCCTCTGGGACTTCAGAGCAGTGGTGAGGGTTTTACCAAACGAGGAATCTGAAGCGAAAAAAAGGCTGAGTCACTTGCCAAAAGTTAACATGTAGCAAGCATCAAAGTGAAGATTCTAGCCCAATTCTGTTGCTTTTCAGAGCCCATATGTTGCACTGTCCCCAAACTCTGACATTTCTACCAGAGATTGGACAATTCCAGATGGTGTCAACTTCTAGACCCTCCGCAAGACTTACGTATGACCGTTGTGTAGACAGCACAGTTTAGGTGCCCAATATCAACACTCTGAGTTTTGTGTTGCTGTGTTCTGAATTTAGCTGCGAAACTCTGGTTGTGTAGTAATCCTATTTCTACCTAAAGCATATTCATTGCGAGGGACTCCCTTCTCTTCCCAATTATTTAATAATATTTCTTGAACAACGACATCACCCCAGGCTGCCAGGCCCTTCTGAGTCAGGAATGAAAGTCTGAGAAAGCTGATGCTGGCTATTCATTGAGATGAACTGCATTAGATCCATGCTTCAGCTTTGCTGTCTCATTTTCTGAGGATGTTGAGACAAAAATCACAGTGGGTTTATTAAGGAAAGAAGGGAGGAAGGAAGGGGGGAGGGAGGGAAGGCAGGAAAGAGAAAGGAAAGAAAGAAAGAACAAACGAAAGAAAGAAAGAAGAGAGAAGAAAGAAAGAAAGAAAGAAAGAAAGAAAGAAAGAAAGAAAGAAAGAAAAAATAAAGAGGGAATAGAGGGAGGGAGGGAGGGGAGGGAGACATAAAAGAAGAGAAAAGAAATACTATTCAAGGTTTCAGAGTAAAAGGGAAAATCCCTAGGATCACAGCCAATTGTCATGCGAGAAATTTTTCTTCCTGATCTATTTTTGGCAGTCAGTTCAACTTCATGCATCATTGTTTTACTTATGGCATGTACAGTAGCCAGAGAGAAACCTATAATATCTTTTCTGTCTGGTGGGAATCTTATATTCCTATGCACTGTGACAAATGTCCTGATCACAACAATTTTTTGTCTCCAGGCATCGCAGTGTTTTAAATATCTCTGAATCTGTGGAACACACTTAAACGGAACAGGACTCTTACAACATACCAAACACAGGGACCACAGGACAAATTAGCAGAGAGTACAGAACAGTTGGAGCTGCTGCATTTTTCCAGAGGCTGTCAGGGAGCGCAGAGCCATGGAGTACGAGGGACGGGGAGAGAACAAAGGATATCCAACCTACAGAAGTATCCATTCTGAGAACCAGGTTTTTTTCCTCCTAAAGTGAGAATAGAGCTCCAATACTGAAGCAAGGGCAGAAAATCAGATTTAATCGTGGGGAAAAAAATAACTACAAATGGCTTAAGACGGCCCAAGATTTTCACCCCTTTCTCCTTTATTTTCATTTTAACCTTCAGAAAAAGGCCATGTTTTAAAGTCATGGCTTTTGAATCACCCTAATTCACTGCTTCGGTTGTTTTTATCCTTTCATGGAGAGTTTTTTTTTTTAATGTGAACTCTTCACAGGAAAATATTTGTAACATTAGAAACTGACTCACGTTTCCTAGTTTTTCACGAAACAATGACATTTTTTCCCTTTGATGCTCTCATCTAACTCCACAGGAAATTTTACTACCCAGCTTATTTCATCTCTTTCCTGGTTTGAAGATAAATGATCCTTGGTCTCCTTTAGACCTGCATAAATCACAAAGCAATCTGCTAAGAGATGCCTGTGGCAAGCAGCTTCAACTAGAATCAAAAGGACGGTCAGAAATATCCATACTGCTTACACAAGGAGTAACCGAGGCTGAGGCCTTCCTCCAAACACAGTGTCCCCTTTCCTTAGACACACGCAGCATGGCATGCGGGGCTTGTTGAGGAACATGAACGAGCCCATCTCTGACACCATGGCATCTGGTACAGGTAACTAACTTCTCTGCTCTTCCTGCTGGAAACCAAATTCTTTTAAGAGATGCGTTGATCAAGAAATCCATGGGTTTTTTTTTAATTATTGTTTATTTTCTGTCTTATTACAAAGACAACATGAATGGGATACCAACCAGAAGAGGAAAAAAAAAAAGTGATCACCTGTAATCCTGCCACCCAATGAATCAAAACATCTCCCTCTGCCTGGGCGGGTGTGTCATTTTTCTAAAAGGCCTATTGGGGAAGAGAAATCCTGTCCCATCACTCGCTTTTTTCACTTAACGAAGGCATGTTCTTTGTTGCGCAGAGTCTCTCTACTTGCCCAGGGGTGAAATCACATCAAGTGATTGTACCTATATTCATTTCACATGCACCCTATTGAATCATGAGACTTTAAAGACAGCATTAAGAAGAGGTTCCTAGCCCAGGCTCTGTGAATAAACTGAGCTTGAACCCGAGTTCTGCCATTACTGGTCCAGCAACCCATTGATTACTCTCCATCTCAAGGCCCCCAATTTTGTCTGTATATAAATGGGAATAATGCTAGCCTCTTTTTTAAAGGGTTATCGTGGGAACTAACTGACACAGTGCTTGCAAAATCTATAGCATCTGGCCCGGTTCATAGGAACCACTCAATAGATGTTGACTGTTTTCATTAACAATAAAGAAATTTGGGGCCCCTGGGTGGCTCAGTCGTTAAGTGTCCAACTCTTGATTTCGGCTCAGGTAATGATCTCGGGGTCCTGGGACTGAGCCCTAAATCGGGCTCCCCACTCATCGGGGAGTCTGCTTGTCCCTCTCTCTCTCTGCCCCTCCCCCCTGCTTGCACTCTCTTTCTCTCTCTCTCAAATAAATAAAATCTTTAAAAATAATAAAGAATTATTTTTTAGCCGTTACAATTATGCAAGCCAGTAAAAGAAAACTCCTTCAAAGTACTTCAGAGGGCTGAGATCTGATCTGAAATTTTGCCCATTGTTATGCAACTTCCCTACTTACCATCTCCTCTATTTGTGACACAGTGTTAATAGCCAAAGAGCCTGCCTTAGCAGGCCCTGGTGCAGGGCTGAGCTCTGATCTTGCCTCACAAAGGTGGGATCACTATTGGCCTAGCCACCCAGAACTGTAGCATTGTGAGGGGAAACAGACATCCATTAAGTCCAACTGCCATGTTATGTCAAAAGAAAATCAAGGCCTTGAGAAGTGAACTGCTTTGTCCAAAGGTTGCAGTGAACAGGACTCAACCACAGTCTCCCAGCTCACCTTTACCTTTGTTCATCGCTTCCTGTCTGCAGCAAGTCTGGCCCTGTTTACAAAATAATACGGATATCTACAGGAACTCATGTAATGAACTTAGTTTCCCAGCCCTGAAGTCTTTCTCGGCCTCCTTGCTTCTGTGGTGAGGTCACCTTTCCTGGAAATCCCTTTCTTTCAGTAAACCCTCAGGCCTGCTGTGGCAATGAGATCAGCAGAGTCAAAACAAATAATTATGGGCTAAGTAGAGTAAGTGCAATCTTTGACTGAGCGCCATCAAAACCACACTCAAATCTAGAATGTCATTTTCTTGTATTTCAAAAACAGGGGACCCTAGTGTTCTTCCGTATTTACTCTGTCCCTCTGTTTTCCCTGTTGCCTTCTGTATCTGTGCATGTGTTTATTCACTCCTTTCCGCTGCCTAGAAGAACCAAATTTTTCTAATAGGTTATTTCAAGGCAGTTAAAATTGGACCTAAAACAGGAAGAGCTCACTATTTCACAGTAAGGAAATCTATTCTCAAGAAGACAATTATAACATACCAAGAGGTTTTATTAAAGTACCACCAGGCATCTGAATTACAGCTTATCTACAAACCTACCACTACAGCTCATCAGAAAAAAACTGACAAAGTTTATCAAAGTAATCTTTACAAAAACTTGAAAAATGGCCTGGCCTCTACCGAGTCAGTTGGCTCTACCCTACGGTTGTCCATAGCTTTGTTTTTACTCATCAGCATGTTAAAAATACATTATTTTCAGGCTCTGTCCATTTTTAACAGAGAAATTGAAAGCTATGTGAACAAAAGATTTTTAGGATTTTAAAAAATCGAGCTCTAGAAGTTTATAATTTTCCATATCCACTAACACAAATTAGCTTAGTTGAGTGTTGCCAAGTAGGGAGAGATAAATAAAAACGATGTTCAATTAGCCATCTTTTTTTTAAAGATTTATTTATTTATTTATTTATTGAGAGAGGGAGAGAGAGCATGAGGAGGGGGAAGGGCAGAGGGAGAGGGACAAGCAGACTCCCCACTGAGCAGGAAGTCAGACTTGGGGCTCCATCCCAAGACCCCGAGATCATGACTTGAGCTGAAATGAAGAGCTGGACACTTAACAACTGAGCCACCCAGGGGCCCCAGCCATCTTTAATATGACAAATAATTGCTTTGAAAGTGGTAGTAAATGTTTAGTTCTCCTGAAGAAACTTCATGTCACCTAAGTACAATACAGCTCAATTTACATCAAATTTCCACAAGTTTCAAATTAGTGTTAGTTGACTTAATAAGATGTTTACTGGGTTTACTTTTTCTCTTTGTATAACCACATGAGGTTTGTAAGAAGATCTTATTTCTCATGCTCACTCTTGGAAAGACTCATTCCTCGTTCCCTTTCCATAAGCCATATTCTCTACCATGCAGACTCACCTCTCTATAACCACCCCCAACTCACAGTCGGGAAGAGAAGCTCCGTCTTGTACATTCTAGTTAAAGAAAATCAATACATATTTATGACACAGCCACTGTGTGTTCAATATAATACAAGTTGATGTGAAAAATGAATCATGGGATATACAATCCACATCATATTTCCTTGTGACCCTGGTAAGTGCGACCCAAGCCATGAGCTCAGGAGAACAGCCTCAGAACAATCATGGGCTCTGGGCCAGCCTCTTCTGCCTTTCAGAGAGCCGCAGCAGGCCAGGGCAGGCCCTCACGTTGAGAAGCGAGTTTCTAAATCTTCTACATACGCACCTCTCAGTAGTAGCTACCATGTACTGAGCTCCTGCTTTGGGCAGACTGAGTCTTTGCAACAACCTTCTAAGGTAGGCATTGAGATCCCTGCTCTACCCATATGAACACTGTGACATAGATGGTTCTGGTTGTTGGAGGTTAAATAGCTTTACAAAGTGGCAAAACAGGAATCTCAACTTGGGCCTAAGACCAATGGCGAACTTTTCGGTCAAATTCTAATCCACTACATTCCTGGTATCTTTACCCTCCATCTCGCCTTTGTCGGTGCCTCCAAAACCCTTCCATTCAGGAAGATCAGGCTCATTATAAAGAAATAGAAAGAAAGAGCTTTGAGCCAGAATGTAAACTTTGGTTCAAGCCATCAACAACATCTCTTTTACTATTATTATTGTGCAAAGCTGTATAACATGAAATGTGGTTGCCCAGAGTTGTGCTAAAGATATATTGACTAAATATAAAACCAGCCCATTAACTTTTAAGAATGTTCTCCTCCAAATCCTGTAAGGAACATGTAAATTAATTAAGCTCCAGTGTTATAAACCAGAGAGAAACAGTCTCATCCAACTGAGGAGCCACTGTGTCATCCAAGAGTCAGAAAACTACCAAATAATTAAGCACATTTCTGATAAAAAAAGCACATAAACATTCTGTTATGAAATAACAGTACGTTCATTCAAATGGCGAAATAAAGGTTGCTGCCTGATTCTCAATATTTTTCAACTCAGGAAGGAAGGGGTCTGGAATCAGTGTCAGGTTTCCAGGGCACATCAATTCTTCTGCTACCAGCTAGGCTGGTGATCTGATGTCAGGGAAAATACTCACTAACTCAGTGGTAAGATTGATTATTTCAAAAGGGTAATAATAATAGCAATAATGCTACTTTTAATTTGTTTAGTAGTTGAGAGGAGGATTTTGTTTTTCAACAACCTGGGTCTATATGTCAGCTCTACAACGTTGTAGCAGATTATTTAACCTGTCCAAGCCCCATCTGTAAAATGGAGCCAGTCACTTTCTCACAGGTCATTGTGAAAATCACGTACAGTACTGCACTGGCACAATGCCTGGAACACAGAGAACCCTAGTCAGTAAAGGGTTGCTGTTTTTCAGAGGTACTTATGGAAAAGAGAAAAAAGTCACTGGAGGTTTAAGAGTGGAGTTTCTTGGGAAGGCAAGGATGGGCTTGGTATTTTCATCTTGAATTCCTTTCAGAGGCACTTGGATTCAGCATTCATCTATCATAACTCCAAGCGCACATTGTAGGCCATTAACACATATGGTTCCGGCTCTTGCACAAGAACGGGGATGGATTGCTCAATAGGAATTGCTGTTTTTATGTTTTAAGTGCTATTTTTCCCTGAGGCTTTCAGCATGTCACTCTAGCTCAGAAACAAGTGGCTCACGTGTCTAGAAAACCATGTGCTGAGGCTCACTGTCAGAGATTGTTTATTCACAGCAAGGTCATCAGCTTGGAGAGAAACTTATTTGTACCCCAGGCAGGTGTGCATCATGACAAAGAGTTTGGGTGCTTAATGGTGCTTAGTGCGAAGCTGTCCTGAAGTCAGCCATCCTCTCGCCATTGACTCATGGGATTAATAGGCATTATTGTGATATGTTGCATAGGAAACTCTTCTTGGTTCCCTAAATATATTCTATTTGTGTAGTGCCACAGGACATGGAAACTGAAACGCCGAAGTTTTGTTTTGTTTTGTTTTTTGGGTTGTTTTGGGGTTTTTTTGTTGTTGTTTTTTTTTTGTGATTCTATCATGAAGAACTTGTGGTTTTGCTTTTTGGTCTCTTGATTGCTATTACCTAGGCCCCATTTCGCTATAAGGTCCAGAGTCCGCCCAAGATAATTGTTCGGTTGAACAGCTGCTCTGGAGGAGTTCACCAGCCTGGACCTAAGGAGACGCTGGCTTCTCCAAAGGGGCTTTTCACTGCCTCACTGCATGAGCTACATGAATTACCCACGTTTTCCCCACCTGGATTCCCCTACTCATAAAACAACAACTATGGTACCTTTAAGGTGCCCCACCCAGCTCTGAAGGTCTATAATTCGACTTTCTAGCTTTCTTTTTCAAATTTACTGCTCTGTCAAATATTTCATTTCTCTAATGATGAATAGTATGGGTAGAATTAACAACGGCTACCTAGAAGATATAATTAAGTTTGTATATTATTTTCTATAACTAATATGCACTGGATTTTAATTTTATTCATAATTACTAACTTCAGGCTTAAAATATCTGTGCATTAAGTAGGAATATTGCACCATTTTTATAGCCTCTTCTTCACATATTAATAAAATAACATAATAAAACACCACCCACACAGATGATAAGCCTCCTTCTATCACTGGGAAATGTAATTAGCAAATTAAAGAGTTGTACTTACACTTATATTCCCGAGGTTTTGTTCTCATTTAAGTAAAGCCCATGGTCTAAATCACAGTGATTATAATGTCGTACTAAGTAAATAAACGTCTGCCTTTCACAATTATGTTTTTATTTCCCATTTTGCATTTTCAATATGGAAGCTAGATTTTGGTTACACTTTGTTTGCTAAAGAGTTTTCTTAAACAATATATTCTGAAAATAGAAGGGCAAACACACAATGCATGGATTTTTGCCCCTATACATTAGCTTGTGTCCAGGTGGCATGCAAATAGAAATATTGGTGCTTTCCATTTAGAGAATGTTATACTTTCCCTATTATCTTCAAAAAAACATTTTTTTAAAAAAAGTTACTATCTTTCATCTGGCTTCTCTGCATGTCTCTGGAATAACAATATAAATTGGTTTCAGGAAACACAGGAGTTCTGAAATGAGGGGGAGATACAACTTCCCAGGGAAAGTGCTCCCTCAGATCTAAGAGTCCTCTGGCCAATGCCATGAAACATAAATGTATTGTGCTTGAGCAGACACACTGGATGGCGCAGACGGAAGTTCAAATCCTAGCTTTGCCACTTACTACTGGTGTGACATTGGCCAATCAGTAAATCTCTGCAAGCTTCCATTTCCTCATTTGTAAAATAGTTTTTCCTTAATAGGATTGGTGAGAAAATTAAATAGGATAATGTACATTGTGTGTTGGTACCTACTAATCCCCCAAGAATTTGTGGAGATTCTTGTTATTTTTTTATTATCATTGCTATTTCTATCATTATTATTATTATTGAATCAGAAATAATGTGACCCTGGAGGTGAACACACACCATGGTTTCAGCCATAACATTCAGGTAACAGCATTAGTTTCCCTCAGAGGGTCCTGCTGTGCCCAGGGTGAGAGAATTGGACCTCAAAGACTCATAGAGAACTGACAGCATCAAGACCTCTAAGGCTGTTGAAAACAGTCTTCCTAGCTCTGCCTGAGGCTGCATTCCTGCTTACCAGGCTTGTTTCTGCCCTCAGGCACTCACTCCATTTCTCTGTTCGCCTGCCAGCCTTCCTTCCTTCCTTTGTGTCCCTCCCGCATGAGTCATCAGAACACCCCAGCTCGGTGACAGATAAGTTAGATAACTCCGCTCAGGTCACTGCTCCTACAATTGGGAGAAGAAAGGAATGAAGAGATGGGACTCTAGCAGAAGATAAGGGTTGAACTCAGCAAGTCACACGCATGCGCACACACGCACACACGCGCACACGCACACACAAGCACACATACTCCATTACTGATTGTAAAATCAATTGAGAGGGTTAGTGACCAGAAATAATTTCCATGAAATAGAATAGAAAATATCAGCATACACACCATGCAGTAAGCAAAGTGTTATTATGTTAAACTGTCATTTCAGTTATGTATATGTGTACCTGTTGATCTGTGTCTGTGTATACATGTGTGCAAACTGGGTTGCGATATAAATGGGTTTTTGTTGTTGTTGTTCTCATTTGAAATAGAAGGCCCCTTTGAAGGGTCCCTTTTGACCAGAAAGGTCCCTTTGAACTAGGAAGCCTAATTCAATAACTCCAAAATCTGTAGCACTGGGATCACAAATGGCAGTAGTTATGAAGGCTTTGATTTTACTGGGTTGGTCTACAGTTGGTGTTTTTTCCCCCCAATAAGAAAATAGATTGTGTCCTCATCAGTAAATAAATGTGTTAAAGGAATATAGGATCTGCAGTCAATCCCCCTGGAAGATGAGAGGTCTTCCAGAAAATAGAACACAGTGTGAAGTGAGCACAGTGATTGGTGTTTGAAGCATGCTTTGGATTCCAGGACCCACTCCTTCTCGTATCAGTAGGCTACTTTTGTGCACAGTATCGCATCCATGGAGACTGGACATGCTTACAAAGACCCGAAGAGAGGGGAGGAAACTGCTGGGCGGGGCAGGGAGGGGGGATCCTCTCCCAGCACCCACACATGTAGGAGCTCATATACTTACATAAGCGCATACTAAGAAGCCAGAAGATGTAAGACATATCTACGTCTCTGACAACCTTCCACAGACCAATGGAAGTAAGTACAGGTCCACAACAGAGCAGGCCTGGGATTCCCAAGCCTGCCAAAGCCCATGTTTCACTCTGCTCCTCCCTGGTACAGAGTAAGTCACTCATTCTCCTCCTCACCTAGGCAGTGAAGGAGTTTACATTGAGAACTATAACTCCCAAGATGATTAGACACTCCAAACAGTGGTTGGTACAGATTCTCCTGTTTGAAAACCTAAATAGGTAACTTTTTAAGAACTGGGAGGGGCTCAGCAAATTTGCCCCCACGGCAAGAGGGAATAGTCCTACTTGCTGGTTCTACATGCAGTCTCAGTCTACTGGGGCCCACAGCCCCAGATGCTCGTGTGACAGCCCAGCCCTCTCTTCCCCTTCAGGATCCTCTGCTCACCACACTCCTCTGAAGACATCAGCTCTTGAGATGATGAAATGCGGTCGGCTTAGGCTAAGCTACCAGAAGCCACTGTCCTACACTGCGACCACACCCAAAGCCCTCCAGCTATCTTCACAGGCTCCCAAATCACAACCCGATGTGTATAGACAAGCCGCCCCTTCCACTACTGGCAAAGATGGTTTACTCAATCATTATCAGTGAAACTTCTATCTCATGACCCCCAGAGGGGAGAAATGATTCAAAATTCTGAGGATACTTTACCTTTATCACCATGTATGAACACAAAGCCAAGAAGGAGATCCCCGAGTTCAGCATCTTCTTTTTATTCTAATTAGCCTTGGACAGTGGGTTGATACTAGGGTGACTATTTGCTCTTAACATTACTTAGTTGCTATTCTAGGTCATTTTCCGTGTAACTAATGTATTAATAATTTGAGCATGGGCCTTGGGCCAGTTTTGCAACTGGAATAATTTTTAAATTAAAAAAAAAAAACACCATAAACAAAGCAAG
The DNA here is from genome assembly GCF_002007445.2 of Ailuropoda melanoleuca. Classification (NCBI taxonomy): domain Eukaryota; kingdom Metazoa; phylum Chordata; class Mammalia; order Carnivora; family Ursidae; genus Ailuropoda; species Ailuropoda melanoleuca. The sequence continues at coordinate 85,697,968 of NC_048218.1, forward strand.
AGTTTTCAAGTCACTTTCCAAGGCTTGGTGCGATTAGTCACAGGCTTATGAATGCAACTCCATTATCCTTCTATTGAACATGAGTCATGTCTGCATTGTAGCCATCATTTCAAGATTTCTTTGTGTGCACCTTCCTTTGTCTTCAGTATGGACACAGTCTTCTGCTTCAGGAATTTTGATTATCAGTATGTTAACCATAATTTTCAAATCAAAACTCTAGACACAGTTTCTGAAAATAATTTGGTCTGATTTTATGATTTCTTATGAAATGTCTTATCCAATCAAATGTTGGTCATCCCTTCACATTTATTTTGATGCTAAAATAAAATAGAAATGGAAAAGAAAATAATTCTGACCCTCTGGCACAATTTCCCAAATTCATTTTAAATTACTGAACTATGTTCAATAGTATAAGGAAATTCACAGTCTCATACCCCTCCCCCCCATTGCACTCCATCACTCTGCACTGCCCCCAACTAGCAGGATTTTATAGTTTTCTCCAACTTTATGATGAAAACAACATCATTGAACTGAATGTGGGCTAGCACCCACGCAGTGTCCTCGTTAATCCCTGTTCAGCCGGTGACTCAATTTCTGTGATGCTTATATTTTTATTGTATTCCTGCTGGGAGTCATTCAGTTACTGTTTATCAATTGCTGGGATTTCTCAGTTCTTTTATTGATTTGTGGAGACAATAGGTCAGAATATTTAAAACTGATGTCATCTCAAAAAAAGAGACATATGGTCCAGGAAAGAAGCAGGCATCCCTCTGCAGGAGTGAAGGCATTGACAGAAGGCACACCCAGGGCACCGTGTCCTGAACGTAAGGTCAGGTCCAGTGCAGCTGCCAATTAAAGGAGGGAGATTCCAGGGGTCATCGCCAACACAGCTACAATTCTTGAGTATTTACTATGTTCAGTATTCACTAGTGCTCTCTGTGCACAATCTCACTGAACACTCAGAAAGGCCCTGACAGAGCATTTATGAGCCCTATGGTCCAGATGACTGTAGGGGCTTGGGGAAGTCACTTAGAACTGATAGAGCACAGATCCAAACTCATCTTCCAAGGCCAAGGATGGTGGTCTGGGATTTCAGCCTGCCCCTGCACCAAATGTAATGCCCACGAGGCCTTTAGGAAACTTCACACCTTCTGACTGTCATTCTGGCCTGAGCCCCTGAGTGAGTTTTCACAATATGCGCACCTGTCTCTGGGTTCTAAAACTAGGAAAATGTCTGCAGTGTGTTGGGCAGCAAGGAGGCATCTTCTCATTTATTCCTTTAAACAATTCTCATAACTAATGCAATTCACCGTTCCTGACTCCTCACACTTTCCCCCTCAACATGTTATTTTTTGATTATTTATTATTATCATAATTAACATTTATTGGACACATCATGGTGCAAAATATGGAGGACGACAGACTCCCTCACCCTTTTGGCTTATAATCCAAATATTTAGATTGTAAACACAATGTTTTTGGCAGGTTAATTCTGCATGAAGAAATAGAGCATTTGCAGGAAATGTCAGATGCTTATTTTATGATCAGTGTAAGGAGTAATTTACCCCACACAAAGATTTGGACTTGGCAAGCAAGCCCTGTCTACCTACCCACATGTGAGGAAGACAGGAACAATGCTTCTTTCTTGACACTGTTTTTAGGAAATAGATTTTTAGCCCTCAATAAAATGCAGCAGCGGGGAGGGGCAGGGTGGAGGGTTATTGATGGCCAGCTTGGCAGCCGACCAGAGGCATTCATGGAAGTCTTTGCTTACCCCTCCTTGTACTAAGGAATAAATCCAGGCCAATTCTTTGGTACTAAAGAGATGCATAAAAAGTGACAAAATGCATAAAAAGTAGACCGATTGGTCTACTTCTGCAAATTCCTCTTTTGCAATCTGCAGAGTGAGACTGCCAGCACGTGAAGCAGATAATTCGCTCCACCATGCTGGCTTCCAAATTTCCTGCTGAGAGAGTCTCTCTCCTTCCAAGGGGCAGAGCGAGGTCCACATATGCAATGTCTTTTTTAAGAAACTGTGCCGATTTCATGTGACCTGATATTGAAGACTTTAAGATGGAATGGAACACTAAATACCCAACCTCACAATATTTTTTTACTTCATAGGACCCAACTACCAAAAATATGGATCTCATGAAGGTAGGAGAAATTCCGTCTCTGGGATGACACTGCGGAACAATCATGCATTTCCACTGAAAGGAGACTATGTGCTTCCACGGTTCAGAAAGCTGGAAGGTTTTTTATTCATGATTTATGAGCAGGCATGAGTGTGAAATCTAAACGAACTACAGAACAGAGAGGAGTTTTAGTCCAGTACCTTCATTCTATAGGGAAGGGTGAGATCGTGGGTATTATCCAGGTTCACACAGTTGGTAAGTAGCAGAGATGGGACATGAATACAGATTTTTTTGGTCATTTGATCCAGAGCTTGTGCCGACATGCCATGCTGTCCATGCTTTTTAAACCCATAACACAAACATAGGCAGGAGTGGATATGCAACTCTGCAGCAATTCACAGCCTCTGAATCATCCGAGCATCTCCATAAAGTTGGTGAACCTAGAGGCGAGGACTCCAAACCATTGGCCGTGGAGAGTCCCACACAGATCCCAATGTACCTCAACAGAAGACATCCAGCCGGGCTCATATTCACATTGCAGGTTAATTTCCCAGCCAGGGTCCAATCCAATTGGTCAGAATCTGTATCCTACTTGTTGTTAGATATTTTGACTATCACCCCTTCTTGCTGGGAGATCCTGAAGGTAAGAGAGCATCACTGACCTATAATTGTAGGAGGCAATTTCGCAACTTGTCAAGTACAAATCAAGTAATACGAAAAAAAAAATGTTAGAATTACTCTGAAAAAAAGCAACAGAACTACCCCTTTTGGCGGTCCTAATTTTCTTCTCCCATTGCTCTAACCTCTGGCCATGTGAGAACAAGAAATCTGACAATGTAGCCTTTTTCGTGTTTGCATTACAGTCTCAACTAGCTAACCACTAGCCATTAAAGGGGCCTGCTCTTGCCATGCTGTTCATCACCTTGTTCTGGCACCTTGTTTACTGCACTAACTGCAATTATAAAAAGAGAGGGGTCCACTGGGTTGATCCACACCTGATTTAGAATTCTGTTATTGTAAACCAGTTGTTCAATTGAAAAAAAAAAATCTTCCAATCTCTCAGCCTATTGATGAAATAATGAATCCCCTCTGCTCTGTAATAAATATTGTATGTGTCAATTGGATTATAAGAGAGCTTGGAATTTTGCCCCTTGGCATCTCGCATGGTACATCAAACTTAGGTTTCCCCCTCACTCTGCCGTAGCAGAACTCTAGTGCTGTTTTATACTTCAAGAATACTTATCTCTGAAATTGCACACACTCTGTAATGCACACAAATGATATTATTTCTAATATTTGAGCAGTGCCATGCTTCTTTTGAGATGCATGGCATCATGTATGATCAGAGGTTTGCTCCACAAGAGAACAGAGGGTTGGAATGGAAGCTGGATAGACAACAGTCCCCATTATAGGAACCTTCCTAACCACAGCTACTGAGCATGCAGCTCTTGATGAATCTGTCTGCACTGACACAACTGTCACTTAATTTCTGCTTTATCATAACTCAAGCAAATAAAAACAAACAAAAAACTACAGTGTTATAATCAAAAGGCCAAAAGTTTTTTAGTAGCGTTTCAGAACACACCCACAATATTGGCAAGCGCCTCTAAGAGCAAGAACCTTTAGGGATGATGCCACGCTTTGCATTGGGGAAAGGTTACTTTCTGCTGTGACATAGTGTTTGTGGTGTGACATTTAGATGATTTTTAAGAAATGGCTACTACATAAATTTAGCAATCTATGACACTTGTACCATATCTTATGATTTGAACATAAAGTTCTTCTCTTCCTTGGTGTTTCATTGTTTGTTTTTTAAAATGGCACGTTATAAGTGATTATTTTCAGTTGATTAATCAATATAATGTCTTCTTTGTACATTGTGTAGTAAACAAAGGATAACCTGCCCCTTCTGAATCAGCCACTACGTGGTCCTGGGAGGGAGGATGGGTAACCCTTCTCAAGGCTGAAACATGTAACTTCTCTAAAAGGGAACCTCGCCTTTTTATACCATAGCCTTCTCTGATACAAAGGTCATAAACCCAAGGGGTGCCTGGGTGACCCTATTAAGTGTTCAACTCTGGATTTCAGCTCAGGTCATGATCTCTGGGACTGAGCCTTGGACTGGGTGTGGAGCCTGCTTAAAATTCTCTTTCTCTCCCTCTCCTGCCCCTCCCCCTCCACCACTGCATGCATGCGCTCTCCCTCTCTGTCGTAAATAAATAAGTATCTTTAAAAAGCAAAAAACAAAACAAAAAAGTTCATGAACGTTTCATATCCATTTCAGTTAATTCTATTCGCAAACTTACTCCATTTGTGTGAATTAGCCTGTGGAAAAAAATGATGATGCTTCATATTTGTAATATGTCTTCTGTTTAAAATCAGTAACACTGTCCCCTTTCTTTTTCCACGTAACTGTCAAATCAATCCTTGACAGAATGGCTCAGGAAAAGACTATCTGAAATTCATTCAGAAAGGCCAACTGTTGGATCTCAGTTTTTCTGTCTAGTCTGAGAATTTAGGGCATCATTAACTACCCGACAACAAGCTTTGATTATTTTCTAGCTGAATATCAGCCTGAATTTACCAAACAATTCAGGCCTACAGACTCAGTTCAGAGCTAAAGAGCACCCTAACCACAGTACCTAAGTAAAGGAAAAGAAGAAAAAGAAAGCATAAAAACCTAGCTAGTCTTCGATTTTTTTTTTAAGCTCTATTTATTGATTGTAGAGCGACAGAGGACGTGTGCCTGCAAGCAGGGGCAGGGACAGAGGGAGAGGGGAAGCAGACTCTCTGCTGAGCGTGGAGCCCCACACAGGGCTCAATCCCACAGCCCTGAGATCAGGACCTGAGTCAAAACCAAGAGTCTTGGCGGCTTAACCGACTGAGCCACCCAGGCCCCCGCCCCAGTCTTAGATTTCTTAAAGGAAACATCAATAATCTCTAGTAGAAGAGGGTTCATAATATGCTAAAGAAATAGAAAAAGTTGAGTGGTGTTGATGCAAAGTGATGGGGGTGTGGCCTAGCGCAGCCTGCGGGATTGAGGATCTGAAGGTCTCATCCAGACTCTCCCCTAGCTAGCTCCACCATAGCGGCCAAGTTGCTTCCCTTTCTGAGGCTCAGTTTTCTCATCTGTAGAATGTTGGAGCTGGCCTTGATTCCCAAAGGTCCCATTCAACCCTAACATGTTGAGGCTGTGAGCCTTTTAGAGACTCGAGTTGGCTGAAAGAGGAGGAGGAGGAGGCAGATGGTGTATTGGGCTCAAGAGCTCTTACCAGGAAGAGCAAGAGGCGCCAAGAAAAGGCAAAAAAAAAAAAAAAAAAAAAAGCCGACACTATTCAAAAGGCCTGGAAACAAGTAAAGAAAGTAACAGCTAATAGCAAAGTTAATTTCTGAAGGTGTAGGAAGTAAAATTGGCACATAAAACAAAGAAATATGAGGAAACTGTGGCAAAAATTATAGTGTTACTCATTAGTCTGAGCAGAAAAAAGAAGAGAATGTCCAGTGAGAATTTGGGCCATTGTATATTCCTAATACCAAATTCTTAAAGAGAGAAACTATACCTCCTGGTAAACACAACTTTTTTTTAAATGTAAACTCATATCATCCTTTATCTCCTTGTCTGGGATTTAAGCCAGGCTGGAGAGTCTGGTCTTATATGGCATGTAATAGGGAATCTCCATAGTGAAGGGACAATATAAAACACTGCCTGTTGCTACAGACTGAATGCTTGTCCCCCACTCCCCCAATTACCATGTTCAAATCCTAACACCCCCCCCCCCGGATGGTAGTAGGAGGCGGGGCCTTGACTAGATCATAAGGGTGGAGTCTTCATGAACAGGAGCCAAGATTCAAATGTGAGCTGTATGATTCTGGAGACTTATTGCTGCTTCTTTGAGACAAATAAGTCTTTAAGATTAATTAAGTAATTGCTGCAAAAGTAACCTGGTCCAGGGGGTTAGGAAAGGCCTCTCTGAGGAAGGGACTTTAGAACTGACACCTGAAGATGAACAAGAGGTAAACAAGCACAAAAGGTGAGAAGTCCGGGTGGGAAAGTTGCTCCTGATGATTATCAAATAATGACACTTTCCTTTTAGTAACAAAGGCCTTTGTGCCATTATCACATACAGATGCTTAAAATAGCTTGAAGTACACTTTTAAAAAATTATTTTAGTAATCCCAAGGGAGTACAGAATTATCTTTTCACTGAAATTCAAGATTAGACAACCATTTCTATCTGGGCTGTGTCAAAGAAATATTCTCTGAGAATTTTCCTGGACACCAGAGCTAGGAACCTGGAGATTCTGGTGACGAATCCCTTGCTTCCAAATGATGTAAGCAGGGGAGCAGGGGAGATAGGGTTTTCAGGGTACTTGGCTCTTCAGTATGGGGAGGAGCCAAGTTCTCCTGTAAGTGAAGAATAATGGGAAACCACCCACCTCTGACTTTTCTTCCAACCACTAGGTGGGTGCTCACTGAGGGAGGGCAGGCAGGATTCTTCATCCTGGGTTGAGGAAGAGGCTCTATAAATTAGGATGGAGCCCATCATGGTCACAGTGGAGCAAAGGGAGCAAATGAGGCAGTTGGCTTTGGCCATTGCTCGTGTGGGGAGCAGTGTCCCCCAGGCTACGGTTGGCAGGAACCACAATGTGCATGGTACACCCCCCATGCTACATCTAGGCAGTTCTGCATATGGTGAGATGGGACAAAGGGACATGTATTTTTGTGTCACGGGCATGTATTGAAAGCTAGATCTAGACTAGTTCTAAAATACATTTTGCAATTCTGGGTCTGGGACAGTTTTTTTGTTTTGTGCTGCTTCTTCCAGAAACCAGCCTCCTCTTTCTCAAAGACAGGAAAAAGAACATGTCACTAATTCTAGCCTTAGGGTTCTTTTTCTAAAGGATAAAATGGCCAGCGTCAGCCAAGCATTCCTAGAAAATTGTTCCCTTTGCAAGTTATATTTTAATCATGACTTCCATTTCCAATGATGAGTCTAGCAGGGACCTCATGGAGCAGGACGTTGTATAATGACACCGTCACACATAAAGACTCTACGCCTACTTTCCCCTGGCCTGCCCCGGAGATAGAATTTGGGGTTGGAATATTCATCAGAGGAAGGAAGGAAAGGGCACTTCTATTCGTTGACACTTGCTTAACAACTGACACTCTCACATATACACCGAACCTTCACGTCCACCCCATTGATCAGAACCTCCATTTCCAAAGGAGGACGCCGAGGCCCCTGAGCCTTCACAGGACACCTTCTTGCCAAGTCATTTAATATGTATGCATTAAGAAAGGCAAGCAGACAGCACTATGGAACGCGATCAGAGCTTTCATGAGCCCTACACAGATTTTAGATACATCTCGGGAGGTTAACGGAAGCAGTATGGACAGGACCCGCAGAGTCTGCCCTCTCTGGGCTTGTCAATTAGCTTGTGAAATGTCTGAGCACGCAGAGGGAGGCCACCATCTGACTTTCCAAGTAGTAACATGTGTGTCTCCTCTGCATACACACCCACCATAGAGCGACCAGCTTGGGACATCTCTGGAAGTGACCCAGATTAAGACAGGGTGGCCCAAGGAAGATGATGAAGGGCAGGGGGTGAAGGGCCATCAAGGGCACACGGAAGGTGTGGAAGCCGCTACAGATGGAACTGGGGTCACCCAGCTGCCTTCTGCCAGTGAGGCAAGTTTGGGGAGAAGGTTCGTGGAACCAAGCTTTCCAAAGGAAGACAGCCCGGTAGCTTTTAATTGTCCTGTTACTCAATAATGAAGAATAGCCATTTATTTGTTTCATTTCCCAAAGATAAATGAATAATTGGCCCATCAAACCCCATGGAGGTGAACTTGGCCTCATAGTCCCCTTTGTCTCTAGACCCAGTCTTTTCTTCCTTTTTTCACTAACTTTAATATGTTGGTTATTAACATGTAACCCAAAGAAAACCTAGCTTATGAAAACTTAAAGAATAGCAAGCCATGAATGTTAGTTAGGATTGCTTTTCTTTAAGCGTATTCATATGTAACATTTGTCTTACTTCAACATTTTATTTCCAGTTAAAAACACAGTACGTTTGTTTTTTGTTGTTGTTGTCTTTTTTTTTTTTTTTCTTAAGAGGAAATACACAGCATTCTGAAAGGTTGTGCCTTTTTCTTCTCTCTTAGGGCCCCGGGCAGCAGTGCTGACTATAGAAATCAGTATTAGGAACATGCGACTCCCTCATCAATGGGATCGTAAACATGTTACAAGTAAATACTGAAATAATGACTTTTTTGGACATCTTTTTTAAATAGAGCTGAAAGAGTTTAGAAAAAATGATAACCACCTGGCAAGCCAGCTCCTCTTTGAAAGCTGAATTAAAATCAAATGAGAGAAATAATTAGGACAGCTGGAAATAATAAAAACAATAGATACCAGACACATCTTTGACAAAACACAACAAACCAAGGAGTCATTACAATGTAAAATCTTAATTGTGTCATAGTTCACTAAATCTCTCTCCTTTTTCCTTCCTCAGTTTTTGATCACAGTGAAAAAAACACTGTATATCAATATGCAAAGCCAAAAAGCAGTAACATTGTTATAGCTGAATGGGCCCGACAATAAACAGAGGTAGCTGTTGAATCACATTGTATCTAAATAGACACAATACTGTAATTTGAATGAATTACTGCTTCTCCTGTTCTGTCCCTTTGCTTGGAGTGCTCATCTTTACTTCTTGCAAGTTGTTGGTGGACTCTACTTTTTGATGTATGTATCAAGTTTTTCAGATGCAGGGCTTATTTGGATTCTGTTGTCCTGATTCAGAATTATTTCCAAACTATTGCTGGCCTCAATAAAAAACAAAAACCAACAAACAACCTCACCTGAGATGACTGACTGCCTTAACACCACTCCTCCAAAATGCAGAACTTCCTGTAGTCACTGCTACTCTAAACAGCATTTTCTTTTCTTTCCATTTTGCCATGACATGGGGGAAGGCCATATGCCAAAACGCTAACAGTGGTTTTCTTTGGGAAATGGAATTTCTGGTCATTTTTATTTGGATTTGCATTCTTTTCTCTATTTACTAAAATCTTCATACTTTAAAGCCAAACACAGTATCATGGAAATTCTTCAATCCTATAAATGCACTTAAAAGGGGGGAAATGACCCAGAAAGGCATTAACAACATCGACACAGACATTAAATGCAAGCTATAAGCAATGGGAACGGACCACCTAGAAATGAAGTTCACAGACTTTGCAACTCCATTAAAGTGCAAATCACTTGCGCTGTAAGTTAACTATAACGCAGGGAAGGTTCCCAGAGTAAATCATCACTGTTACTGACTGCTTAGAACGGAGTATACACCTCTGTGTGGATCTGGAAATCAGGTTATCTAGATATTCAGTGAATGACATCCGACATGGTGGTGTGAAAGCCACTTAATCTCCTCACTCTCTTTGCCATCAGAATATCTCCTTTTCCACAGGCAAAGCTTCTGCTTAAAGTTAATGGAAACTGAGAGAATTGGGACATCCCTCCCTTTACTTTTTCTGTCAAACCAAGATAAAGGTTTTATTCAAACTTTTTTATTTGAAGAGGAGCAACACCTGAATGAAATTTGGTCACGATCAGAAATCTTAAGAATTAGAAATTTTCCAGACACCCACATAAATGATACAATAATGCCTTGAAGAACGAGGGGGGGAGGGAAATCATTCTGAACAAAAATAGAGCTATATAAGCAGTCTTCCTTGAAATAAAAAGGGTTTCCACATATTTGCCTTTATGAAAGTAATGTCGACCAAAAAGAAAAAAAGTTTAAAAGAAATTTTATTTAATCAAAATGATTCAGGTTTTTAAATTTTAGCATATCATAAAGGCAATTTCTTTGAATTTGAATAGCAGTGGCTAGTCAACCTTCCCCCCCCCCCAAGGTTTAATCTGGCCACGACCCCTTCTTTGAAAAACCCAGTCTAAAATCTTGATTTCACATGTTTAAAAATTGGGTTTCATCCCCCACAATCTGTCCAATTTGAAAAGCAAAGGAGTATAAGTAGGAAGCATTCTGCTTTTTTAAAAACCTATTCAGCAATTAACTAAAATTAATTAATAATCTAGCTTGAGTTGTTTGATATCTATGAACCACATAGTGGTGCTCACCAAATATTTGTTCAAAGAATGAGTGAAATGAATAAATGATCAAATAAGGTTCAGTCTCCTCATCCTGTTACTAGATGACTTGCTCTCACCTTCTATGCCCTAGGGGTCTTCTTTTAAACTTTAGCAACATTTCCCCAAACAAGTCAGTCGATGAGTATGGACACATCAACTCATGCCAGCCTGTAAGAACATTTTCAAGAGCTTGCATGGAGTAACAGGAAATAAACTAGGATATTCTAGTTGCTTTCTCATGAAGCTAAACATATTCTGTTTCAAGGAATCTCTGATAGTCTGAGAAAAGAAATTTCTTTCATGAAATGATTTTAAGTAGTTATTGGGGGAGATTTAAGGATCTTTTCTTGGCATAATATAAAGTCCACAACCTTACGTCAGTGCCATTTTTTCTAATTTTACTGCTCTATGAACTCAAAGTCTGAAAATTACTAGCTTCCCAAATATGCATTATTTCAGGTATGAGAAAAAAGAAGCTTTCTCTTTTCCCATCCCCAGATTTGTGACTCCTGGGAGAGCTGAGAGTCTATCAGCTGTTCGTCTACATGAAACTTTTCAAACCCTTCCATCCCTCACCATTATCCTCCTAAATGCAAAGAGGTAGCCCATGAACCGCTTTCTGTACACTTGCCATCTCTTCTAGGGAGAAATGATGTACTGGACACAATTTCATTGACTGTGTTTCTCATAGTCTCTTCTAGAAAACTGCCTTGCAACCAGTTCTGGGACAGACGTTTAACCCAAGGCCAGCCAATTCATTTTCTAACCAATTGCCAACAAGATCCCTCCTCTCCAAATCTGACCTAATAGGACATAAAGACAGTCTCTGGTGGATACTGAGCCTGAGAGGCCATGAGGCAAATGTAGGGCTAATGCAGTCATGCTGAGGCGCATGAAGGGGAAGGGAGCAGGGGGAGGTGGTCAAGACAAACATCAGAGAGGACTTAAAGAGAGAAACAAACTCATCAGAAACCATCAATGCAGCTTCATTTGTTATTTCCAATTCCCAACTCCAATGGGATTCCACGAGTTCCTTATTTAACCCCTTCCTGTGCCAGCTGCCTGTTTGTACTTGAGCTGGGGGGTATCTGTTCTATATCCGAAAGAACATTTCCAGAACTGCAAACATGGACTAATTTCATGCATACTCAGAAGAGGGACTTACCATTCTTTCTTTGCCTTTTTTTATTGCTTTTTTTTTTTTTTTGCTAGTGATTTTCTCTTCCTTATTTCTGAAATGCCAACAATATACAAAACATCAATCATACTTCCTTCTTTGTTCCCTTTCAGCACTGTGAAAAATATTTTCCATGCATAAAGAATAGCCCCGCCCTCAGCCCTTCTCCTCACCATGTGTTCACCCATTCCCACCTTCACCATAATCTAGGTTTGATCATGTGACCAGCCCCAGCCGGTCCCCCTGCTCAGACTGCATAACCAGCTGAGGCACAGCTAAGAATCACAGCGCCTGGGCCCCAAAGAGAACGCATCAGTGACTCTACAGGGTGAAATTCCCCATTATTGTCATTTTTCCATTGAGACAAAATCCAGAGAAGTGAAGTGACAATTTAACGTCACACAAGGAAGGAGCAAGGAGAATAACATTTTATTTAGCCTTTTCACCTACTCTAAAAGATAAAATGTGATCCCCATTCCCTGTAAGAGGAAACTGAGCCTCACAAGGCTTGCCTATGATCACATAACCAGTAAGAATTGAGGCCTGGCTTTGCATTAAACTTATTAAATTCCAGTCTGTGTTCACTTAATACTACATCCTCTGCCTCCAAAGTTTTAGTGGTCAAACCACACTTAAACCCAAATCACATGACTCCTGACTCCTAAACAAGTGTTCTCTCCACTAATTATTCCATAGTTATCCTGGTAAAGCTCACAGGAAAAGTTGCAGAGATATGGCATTGGTTAAATGATAAAATAGGAGAGCAGCTGAGAGCTGGCCCATCTTCTTCACTGGCCTTCATCAAACAAGGACATGATTCAAAAGCCATCTCCAGGTTGTGGTCCTGAGTCATTGCCCCTACCTAGTCCAGCCCTGGGGTAGACACCCACCAAGGTGACTGCCAATGATCCCCACCCACTAGTATTCCCACTTGTGTGCTGTTCTCTCCCTCATTATATCTGGGTTGGTCTAGGTAACCAACAGCATATAACAGAATAATGATACCTTATTTCTGAAAGTAGGTTATTAAAAGAGTGCAACTTCTGTCTTGAGTGATCTTTCTTTCTCTCTCTGTCTTGAATCATTCACTCTGCAGGAAGCCAGCTGCCATGTTATTAGGATACTTGGGTATCCTGCAGAGAGTCACATGGTGAAGAACTAAAGTCTCCAGCCAATAGCAGCAAAGAACTGAGGCCTGTCGACAATCACCTACATGAGCTTAGAAAAGAATCCTCCCCTGGTGAGCATTCAGATGAGACCCCAGCCCTGTCGAACAGCTCACATGCAACCTCATGAGAGTCCTTGGATCAGAACCACCCAGCTAAACTGCTCACAGATTCCTGGCCCACAGGGGAAAAAACTGTTGTTTCAAGTTGCTCCACTTGGGTATAACTTGTCATGCAGCAATAGATAACAAAAATCAAGCCCTGAGACCTTCTTCCAAGTACTAAACACTTCTCCTACCTTGGTCCAGTCAGTTTGTTCCCATTGAGGGAAGAACAATTCTTCTTCTTTGCCTTCCATAAACATTTGGGTCAATATACTAACTTCCCTTCCCTGGCTAAGGAGAAAGCTCTGTAGCTAATTCTCAAATATTTTCACTTGAAATATGTATGTGATTCTAGACAGTGAATTTTTCAAAAGCCAAGACTGTCTCTCTTCCCTTTGTGCCATCATTTTTATACTCCCTCTAGCTTTTGGGCTCTTTCTCTCACAATAAGTCAATAGAAGCCAGAGAATTTCAAGAAAGAGTTTGACTTATCTCCTGGGCAGAATATTTAAGTCATACATTATTGTTTGTTTTCAGGCAAACCAGTACAATTATGCAACATAAATTCTTTTAAAGCATCTGGGACTTCAATTCAATTTAAAATCCTGTGGGGTTTATTACCAGAATGAATGATTATAAAATATATGCATGCAAATGAAGAGATAAAAAAATTAAAGAGCATATGAAATTTAATGCACACTACTTGTAATTCCATGCCAAATTGTTGCAAAAGACAGTGGCTATGCAATACCGTGTAAGAATGTGGTTTATAATATTTATGACTTGAGAATGCAGTTTTAATATTCTATTGTCGTGAATATATATTATAAAACAGAGTAGAGAATTAGTTTCTGGTGTTAATAGGAGGGGGAAGGGAAGACAGGTTTACCCAAAGCTGTCATCAGTTTTACTGCCAAAGTAAAGAACTTTTCTTCACCCCAATAGTATAGCATAGTGAAAAGCTTGTAAAGATGGAGGTGCTCTATTTTTCAGTGTTTTTATTCTAAGAGTTCATCTGGGGACAATCTAATTCAATCACTATTTATTAAGTGTCAAAAATGTGAAAATAAATATATTTGCAACTCTGGGGGAGGCGGGAGTGGAGGGAATCAAAATTGAGCCTTTCAATACCTACCATAAAAGAGAGCACGATCTAGAGAGATAGGTAAGTATGAGCATAAAGAATCTAAACCAGAACTGTATAAACTGTTGCAGTAACCAAGTAACAGACCCCCATCCCCAGACCCAGACTCCTGTTCTGATCCATCCTTCATATTGCTGCTTGAGTTAGTTACCCAAATTAAAAATCCACTTCTGCATAAAGTTCTCCATTGCTTAGACAATATAGTCCAGACTCTAGTAGAAAGCCCTCAACATTTGGTCTGAAACTACTTTTTCATATTCAGATAACACTCTAGAGAACAATAGGTAAGAAAAAAAGTGGTACCACTTGAAAAGACTGAAGCTTCCAGTTTAACTCTTCAAATAGTGTAGGGGCATTCACTGTTTCTTATAGGGCTCATCCCTTCCTAATTTTTGCCTCCAGAAGAACTGACATCTGAAGAATACAGTCAAGACAACCAACCAGCAAGCAGCTGAGGCATTTCTTTGTAAAGACTGGTACAGGAGAAGGAAACAAAAAGGTGTGTTATTACAAAAGAAATCAGCTGAAATTAGCATCTCCTTTCTGTAATCGCTTGGAATTCATTAGGCTGATGCTGCAAGATCTTGCACTATGGAGGCAAGCGTTGAGGAGTCATAGGATGGGAAAGCTTTTTCTTTGGGTCTGACTTGTTTAGTGGGTGGGGAGTTCATGCACTATGTGGAAACAGGCCATTCTTTCATGCGTCACCACAGTAAGGCTGTAGAAGGGGGACCCACCCACAGCACAGCAGATGTGGGGTGCTGACCAGTCAGTGGGGAGCAAAATGTATGCCTGAACTCCCAGCTTAGTGAAAACTTCAGCCCCAACAGCAGCACCAGGTAGAAAGAGCAAGAGTAAAGACAGCAGCACCATGGACTAGCGATGGGCAGCTCCTTCATTTTGCCCGTTAGCACCAAATAAACCTAACTAACTTCTCGTGTAATCCCAAAGAAATAGCAAAGATTTCAGTCTCCTGCCAGTCAAATGATGCGGAACTCAGAGCAAATTATATTTTATTTAGAGATTTAAGGAATGCACCTTATATCACGTCCTAAAATCTATATACTAGACCTAGTTCCGGGGTTATTCCCAGGTAAGAATGCTCAGACCAGTGTGTTCCAGATTGCTGTAGACACTTTTGCATGCCAAACCCCACATGCATGGGTCTACAGAGGAAACCACATTATACTTTATGGAAAAAAACATTTCCCTATTCCTTCTTCCTTATTTCTGTAGACCACAGGCTAAATACAGCCTGCTGCCTGTTTTTGTATGACCCTTGAGCTAAGTATGATTTTTACAGTTTTTAAATGGTTGGAAAAAGCAAAACAAGAATAATAATTTGTGACACATGAAAATTACATAAAATTCAAATATCTAGTCCATTAATATGAAGTTTTATTGAAACACCCACGACCATTTGTTTACCTTGTATTACATATGGTTGCTTTCACTACAATGGCAGAGCTGTGTAGTTAGACCCTACAGTCCACATCAGCTAAACCACTTATTATCTTATTATGCATTCCCGGTCCTTTACAGAAAAAGTTTGCTGACCCCTGCTTTGCACATGTGGAGAGTAATGATATTTAGGAGAGAGTGTGACATACTTTATTAGGAAACCAAGTGCCTGATCGACAGACAGGAAGCAGATTCTGGCCCTTGTCCCAAGCCTTCCCTTCCATCTGTTCTAAGTGGGGAGAGGGCAATGGGCCCCAAATTTTCTTGGCTGGAGAGCTTCTATCCAAGGACTCAGAAAAATGGAACAGAAAGGTAAACAATATGCAAAGAAACCAGAGAAGCACTAGAAACTTCTCAGGCCTGAGCCTCTATCAGCTTCATTATGACAACATGCCTAAATGAAGAAGGTGAGCAGGTCAGCCAGCCTGGACTGGTAAGGAGCTCCCCAGCTGCCAGCCCTGAAGGCCCACTTCCCTCTTTGACACAGGGCAAGAGTGGAGAAGAAAAACAGGTTTAGATGGCCAAAATGACATCTTGACTGAAAAATGGTGGAGCATGACAACAAGAAGCGCAGCCTCCTCCCAGGTACCCAGAGAGTACTTTGGAGATCTGCAATGAGACACTGAGGAGAGCTCCAATCAAGCATGCCCTTCAGAGTGGGCAAACTCCGTGTCCTGACCTTGTTGATTTTCCTCAGTAATTATAGTCTACTGAGACAGAAGCTATTTTAAATATTGAGTGGGAAGGGACAAAAAAATAATTTGGCAATTAAAATATATGCCTCAAGGAACTGTTTATTTTTTTTTAAGATTTATTTATTTGAGAGAGAGACAGAAAGCAAGCACGAGAAGGAGGGGCAGAAGGAGAGGGAGAGAGAACCCCAAGCAGACTCCGCACTGAGTGGGGAGCCCGACATGGGGCTCAATCTCACAACCAGAGATCATGACCTAAGCTGAAACCAACTTGGATGTTTAACCAACTGAGCCAACCAGGCACCCCTCAAGGAACTGTTTCAAACCATTTTTTTTTTAAAGATTTCAAGTATTTATTTAAGAGAGAGAGAGCATGCAAGAGCAAGAGAGCAGGGAATCAGGAGGCAGAAGCAGGCTCCCCGCTGAGCCTGGAGATCACCTCAGGGCTGGAATCCAGGACCCTGGGATCATGATATGAGCCAAAGGCAGAGGCTTAACAAACTAAGCCACCCAGGCACCCCTCAAACCATTTTTTAAGTTTCTCTATTTAACTGAAAATATTAGAAATTGATATGAATTCTCACTAATGTCATTTTTTCATACTCCTCTCTTGACCACCTTTTGTTTCAAATTGAATTAGGCAAGCTGCTGATTCAGAACAACACCTAATTGTTTTTGTAATCCTTTCATTCCACAAACATTTATTAAGGACTTATTAGTCGCAAGGCACTGTGCCAAGCATAAGTGGGTGAAAACAAAATGAATAAAATAAAGTCTCAGCCCCAAAGAGATCTGCAATTCAGTAAGATATAAAATATGATTACAAATAACAAATATTTAATACTGGATGGAAACCATATGTGTATGTGCGTCTGAAATGTAAATCTGCTGAGATATTTGGGTTATGCAAAGTGAAAAGCTGAGCCTAGACAACTCAAAACAGGATAGACCTTGCCCTCAGTTATCAGTGTGCTCTTGTGAAAGGGGGTTTCAGAACCAATTGCCTAGATCAGGATTTTTCAAAGTGTGTTTGGAAGAGCACCCCCATCAGAATAATGAGTGACGCTTGCACTGGTCTCTCCCCATCCTGCCAAATCAGAATCTCCAAGGCAGGACCCAGACCCCCACCCTAGTAACAAGCTCCTCAGGTAGTTCCTATGACACTTTCTAGCTTGAGACAGAGACTGGATGAGTGGTTCTCAAACACTGCTGTTCATGGAATTATCTAGACTCCAAACCAACGAAATCCAAGCATCTGGGAGATGGGTCTCAGGCACCAGTAGTTTGTAATGCTCTCCAGGTGATCCCAACGTGCCACCAAGTTTGAGGGCGTGTATTCTAGAATCATTGCTCCCATAACTTTACGAAAAGAAGACTAAGCTCTCCATTTCAAGAAAAATATTTTTTTCTTCCTTTTCATTGACGCATCTAAGTAGACATTGAGTAGCCATCTCTTCCTTTTGTCTAATATATCCTCCAAGGTCTTGAACTTCATAATCCAAACTTGACCCATTAATGTAACAGGCACACATGTGTGTGCCAGGCATCATGGGAAGAACTAGAGGAGAAAAGATGAAAACAGCAGTTCGACAAAGGTGGTAGACAGGCAACAATGTGAAAAATGCTAACATTCAGCATGTCGAAGGGGCTTCAGGGACACAGAAGCTCCTGACCAGCCAGGAATTGGGGGTGCCAATGGCAAGCTGGGAGGGAAGGTCACAGCAAGGCACCTCAACCAAGGAAGCCCTATGCTGAGTGTTAGATAAGGAGAAATTAAGAAGGAAGAGAAGGAAGAAATGGCCAGCTCAGCAGACATCAATTGCAAAGAAATAGTGGTAGCTAAGGTGTTTAGAATTTCTGGAGTATGATGTGGCTGTGCAGTGTCCCCAGCCTAAAAGATGACTTGGGCCACGCTACCAGTCAAGGCCAAGAAAATCATTGTTCTGGCCTGGTGAGTCTTAAACCCAGCTTTAGAATAGAAGCAATTAGGTATTTTAAATGAAATCCAGGTCATACCCCAGAGATTCTGATGTAATGAGACTCAGTCACCTCAATTTTTAAACAGGCTCCTTGGGGATTCTAGGAGCCAGGGCTGAGAGTCACAGGTAGAATCTCAGTAAACAGAAAACTGGCCTTGACCCTTGGCTCTGCCGGCTGGAGTAGGCTGGGGCTGGAGTCTGTAGGCTGCCCCTGGGCGCATCTCTCCCCACCTGTTTGCCTTCCTTCCAGTCCAGGCATGTGGTCACTTTATTGCCTTTGGAGGGGAGAAGCCCAGACTTTAGGGTTCCCAGGCCGGCCATTCACCTTGCACAAAGGGGTTGAGTAAGCTCTGGCTGCTCCCAGGTGCTCAAGCTGCCACTCCTGCATTCCGGCATTCCTGGGAGCATTTCTACAAGCACACCCTCATTCCTGGTGGAAGGAGGGGCCTATGCTGCCAGTGGGGGGAAGCCCTGTAGTGCAGTAGACCTTAGACGTATCCCCAAAGAATAGATGTGAGTACTAGATTCATGAATTCCGCCATAGCACAGAACAGAATTTCTCCCATTAAATTCAGTAAAAGGAACTAAAACATCGTAATCAGATACTTAATGAAAATAACGAAGATGTAAGGAGGAATGGAAATGGCGAACCCACATGAGAGGGACGCTGGGCAGTCAGCTCCATTCACACACCAGCTGAGTGACTCCTAGGCCACTGCGGCCAGACAGCATGTGATTCAAATCTGTGCTTGAGCAGAAGAACAAATTGCTACACGTCATAAATCTTCTGGGTCATCTGCAAATAGTTGAAACCGGGAATGTTAAATCCGTGAATGCCAAGGGTACATTCATATATCAAAATGAACATTTGTGCAGACAACACGAGTCCAAGTGAGAGAAATGTGCAGCTGCATTTATGTGTAAATGGGATAGATAAAAATCTATCCACTGAACCTTTGAAACAATATCTCTACTGCCCGCCATATTTCAAAGTCAGTGATAGGTATAATAAACAGATTTTTCTGAATCAAAATCAGGCCGTGTGATTTGAGAAATTATTTTTTTCTTAGTTATAAATGGATTTATAAAGAAGAGCTCCCTTGGGATCCTAGGAGATCCAAAAATCTACAAAATGCGATGCTAAAAAGGCAGAAGCTCGGGCTCACACAGCACTTGGGCCCACAGGAGATGGCATCAGAGCCTAGCCCTGGGAAGGCCTGGCTGTTCTACAGACGGCCCAGGGGCCATCCGAAGGTGTGTCTGGACAGGAAGTGCAACAAATGTCCAAGACAAGTCAAAATGAAGAAGCAGACCAAGGCAGTTGCATAAACATCTAAGAGATTAGAATCCACCCCAGGAAGGAGGGGGAGGGAGAAGAAAGAGATCTGGCAGAGGGGGTGCAGACTTTAACTTGAACGTGACTGAATGATAAACCCAAACTCACTGAGAAAATTCTCAGCTGGACTGAGTTTACTTGGAAAAGACAAATTCAAAACTTTCTGCTGAATCAGTAATTACAATTTTATTATAAGAAGGTAAAGATAGTTTACACGTCCATGTATGTGACTGGGAAAGAAAGAGCCATCCCTCAGGCTTTGTTTGTTCCTCCTCCTCAAGTGGAAGAGGTCTCTCCTTTCACTGAGTCCAGGGCAACAGTGATGGCCTCTCCCGGAGAGCTCCTTCCACAGCTACTGCAATGCAAAGGGCCCCACTAAGGCCACCGGCTGAGGCAGGTTTATCTCTGTGACCATTCATTTGCTAAGTCAACAACATCTTCTAGGGCTCCTCACCCTAGAGCCTTGGAATTCTGAATCAGGAAGCCAAGGGGAAGTTCTGGAAGCCAAGAACAAGCACACCAGACTTTCCTGTTGGTAGACAGCCCTCTTTTAAACCCTTCCTTAACAAAGAGGGTTGTTGGTGTTGCTGTTGTGTCTTGTTGTTGTTACAAAAGCCAGAGTTGCCATTGTGTCAGGGAAATGAGTGCGTTCGCCCACACACACAAGCACACACCTGCACTGGGAGTAGAATGTAAACTTGAGAGGCTTTTCTGGAATGCAATTAGATACTATGTATCAAAGGTCTTTGAAATGTGCATACTTCCTTAACCAGAAATTCCAGTTCTAGAAATTTGCTTAAGACAGTGACTAACAAGATCAATATGGTGTGGTGGTTAAGAGCTAGTCCTTGATGTCAAGGGAATCTGGGTTCCGGTCCTGATTCCACTGACTAGCTGGATAAAACTGTGGACAAATTATTGAACGTGAACTTCAACACCATGGTGTGTGAAATGGGGGTAATGGTCATAGCCCTTGCACAAGGCTGTCGTGAGGGTAAACTGGGCGCAAACATGGGAATGTTCAGCACCAGCGCATCTGGCAATATGTCCAAGATGGGGCCAGTTCAATAAATGTTGCTGCTGGCCTTGCGCCATATTGCATAACATACAGAGAGATGATGGAACAACAGGGTACATCACACCATTGTTTGGAAAAGGGAAAAGCTAGAATGCAATAAATATACCTAACAATAAGTGATTCATTAAACAAAATTATGATATATCCAGAGAATGAATATTAAGCCATCCTTTAAAAATGTTATGGAAACATATGTATTGTTATAGAGAGATGTTCACAACGTTAACATTAAGTGAAGGAGGTGGGTTTTTAAACTAGCATGTACAGAGTGATCAGCTTTTTATTTATACATGCATATATATGCATAGAAAAATATACAGAGAGATGGACGCTTGAGATATTAAGATCATTGCCTGTAAGTGAGATTATGGATTTTTTTATGTCTGTCTTATCTTTGGCTTTTTGTATTGAATATGTATTGTATTCGTAATAAGCAAAAAAAAAAAATTTTTTTTTAATTTGTCACTTTAAAGTTGGAAATGCTCCTTGGGAAGTCATAGGTAAATTTTATCAGGTAATTATCAAGAATCCCTCACAGAAGAATTCCAATTAATAATGTTGAAGGGGTGAGGGGAATAGAAAATCACTTAAAACAGTGCAGTAATACTCACCGCAGACGAGATCTACCAATGGATGCTAAAATCGTGGCGGAAATTTTGAGGACTGGAATATTGGCACAATCTCAAAGTGTCTCCCTCCAGATAGTTATTAATTACCAAGGGGGAAAGAGTAGCTTTACAATGGAGAAGACTGGCAAACAGCACGTTCACACACGATTAAGGTTAACATTACCACCAGTGAGACACATCAACATCGTGAACTTGATATGATGATGCCCTGAGTGGAAGCACACATCACTTCTGTTGTATTCTTGTCCAAAAGGCGGGACTGCCATCTTACGATGAGAACACATCAGGCAAACTCAGATTGAAAGACATTCTATGAAACACCTGACCAGTTCTCCTTAATAGTGTCAAGATCATAAAAGACAAGGAAAGGCCGAGAAACTATCCAGTGCATGACAGGACAACGAAGGGCAATGGGAGGTCCTGAATTGGCTATTAGAACAACTAAAGGACACTAGTGGAAGAGAGGGGGAATCCAAATAAAGTCAATAGTTGAGCTAAGAGGATTGTCCTACTATTATTTTCTTAGGTGTGATCATTACTATATGGTTATATAAGATATTATATTATTTTATATTATTATTATATTATTATTATTAGAAGAAGAAGCTGGGTGAAAGACACTCTTTGCACTATTTTTCAATAATAAATAAAATCTTAATGAAAAAAATTAAATTATTTTAAAATAAAAAGTTTAAATATAAAGCAAGACTGGATAAGCCTAGATACCTGGGATTAGACATTTTTGGGATGTTCCCAAGATGGCCCAGGCAGGAAAGGTCTTAGTCCCATATCTCCTCATATTTGAATAGAAAATATTACTTTTACAACTTGCTAGGTTAAAATTAGATTAAGGCAAACATAGGGGAATGTAGCATATCAGTTTCAGCACATAGCCACAGAGAACATTCACTGATACTATCAATATTCAACATTTCTCTTTTGAACTGTTATTCTTCAAAAGCCACAATTTCCCCATTCCAGTTCATTGGTTCAATTCTCTTTTTTAAATCTCAATAATCTTTTTCATGTTCTCTCCGTGAGTCAAGAAAAATTAAAGATCAAAGTCCTTTGAATTTTAAATATCTCAAAAAGCATCTTTATTATTGCCCATTTCTTTTGTTGGCCCTTTCAAAATCAGGTATGAAATGTTTGATTCCTCGGTGCCTACTGAATTGGTATCTGAATCAGAAAGAAAATCACCCATCTAAACAGGCTAGTAGACCTTCGTGCTTCCTAAGGAAACAGATGTTTTACCTCCCAGTCCAAGTCAATTTGGTATTTAAAACAAGTAGCAACTACAAATGCAACTAAATTTGTTGGGATTTGCTCTATGTTTACTTATATTTTCACCATCCCCATTTTACAGTTGACAAAATTGAGGCTTAAAGAAATAAATTCGGGTCTTTTTTTCAAGGTCATAGAATAAGCGACAGAATCAGGTCCCTGGTGCTCTGCTGTTTGTTGTTTGTTTTGAAAACTTTTGTGAATGTTCATTGGTGAATTTCACTGGTATTAGAGGTCTTTCTAGAAACTTCTAGAAATCCAAAACTGCTAATTGAGGAAAAGATGTCTACTGCATGTAGGAGTCTGCGGGCATACATCACCATTTCTACTTGTACAGGGTAACTAAGAATATGTAGATCTGATTAGAACAGGGCAAACGAAAACTGCATCATGCAAATCAGCTGAAGGACCAAGGGGGAGCTTGCTAACCTGGGATCTCTCCTTAGCTATACAGAGATTCATTTTATATTTTAATATGCAAAATTGCAGCTGACTGAAGATGGAGACTAGATTCTCTAATCACTGTAATTCCACATGTGTAGACTTTTACGGCAGGGAATGTACCACCTCCTTGTGGGCACTCTCTTCCCTCCCCTAAACCACCCTACATACATCTGCCAGATTCATCTTCTTAAAGTTTTAATTACTTCATTCCTCAGCTTTAAAACCTTAAATGGCTCCACACTGCCTTTGAAATATTATCTAAATTCCTCAACGTCTGGCTCCAATTTCTCTTTCCAATAAAATTTTATCATCAGTTAGGATAATTTCCGAAACAACTAACAGAAATCTCAACTCTCACTGGCCTAAACAGAAGGGAACTCATGTTCTCATATAACTGGGAGGACAGAAACAGGACAGGCTCTCAGGTGGCTTAATCCAGTAGCTCTCATTCCATGTCCCGAGGCTTCTCTCTGACTCTCTTCTGTCTCTCTCTCCCTCCCTCTACCCTCATCAAACATTCTGAACTCCAGCCAAATGAAAACACAAGTTCTTGCTTTCCCACTTTGTCATGGAATATCCACCAACCATCCTTCAAGTCCCATGTCTTCCATGGTCCACCCCTGTGTTTCCCAGCAGAGAGCCCAGCCCTCTTTCTCTGTGATTCCATAGTGCGTTACACCTGTGTATAAAGGCCCTTGCTGCATCCTGTCTTGTAAAATAGCCACTCATATCTGTGTCTTACTTGCTGTATTAAACTGTAAGATCCTTGAGGGCTGAGTCCAAAGCTTGCCCCTCTCCATATCCCCATTTCCTGACTAGTGCTTTGTACACAGGCTGTCAGTAAATAAGCCAATCAATCAAGGAATAAGTCAACCTTATGAGAAAATATGCATGGTTGTCTGTCCTAAGGCACCATTTTCTCCCTTCCATTCAGTGGTCTTCAGGGCCTAACACAAATTAAGACAAGTTTTTGTTTTTTAGTTAAAAATGTCACTCTTAGCAAACAATAAAGAGGACTTCTGAAAGAAAGAAAGAAAGAAAGAAAGAAAGAAAGAAAGAAAGAAAAAAAAATCAGATTTCTCTGAAACCTTGGGTTGAAAACAACCAGAGGACACTCAGCATCTGCCTTCAGCTCAGGTCATGATCCTGAGGTCCTGGGACTGAGGCCCGCATCGGGCTCCTTGCTCAGTGGGGAACCTGCTTCTCCTTCTGCTTGTCTCTCCTCCTTCTTGTGCTCTCTCTCTCTGATAGATAGATAGATAGATAGATAGATAGATAGATAGATAAAATAGATAGATAAAATCTATTTTTAAAAAAAAAAGAAAGAAAAGCTCTTCCAAAGCCTAAAATGATCACGGGACCCAGGCTAAGCCTGCTTAATGTTCATGATACTTCTTCTGTGTTCTTCGCTTACTTGCACATCATCCTCATCTAAGTGAGACGCCAGACAAAAACCAGCCTCCTCTTGGCATCACTCACTCTCTAAACCCTTCGGAAGCCTGAAGCTAACCTCTTCGAAGATCTGCCTCCCCAGAAGTGGAGTCCAAGAGAAACCTTCCAGGGAGTATGGCCTAGAAATCACATGGCAAAGTCAGACTCCCCTGACCAGCTCCCTGCCCCAAATCATCATCCATAGAAACCACATTGAAATCTATGTTACCTCACAGCAAACTGGGCACTAGCAACTTTCAGTTAATGACAATGACAGAGAAGTCGGCAAAGGGCAACATGATGCCTGAGTGCTATGTGGGAGAGAATGAAAGTCTGCTTTGCTGTAGGATGAGGTCAGTTGTCGGACAAGGTCTGGCATTGGGACTCATTCAATCACTCACCCTAAAATATTTAATAAGTGTCTGTTAGGTGTTAGGTGCTATGTTAGTTATAAGCTTCCACGTTATTTGGGGCCAGCTGAAACAGCCAACTCCACCTTCTCCCAAAACCACCTCCCTCACCTATGGCCCAAAAGCTC
Organism: Ailuropoda melanoleuca; assembly: GCF_002007445.2. Classification (NCBI taxonomy): domain Eukaryota; kingdom Metazoa; phylum Chordata; class Mammalia; order Carnivora; family Ursidae; genus Ailuropoda; species Ailuropoda melanoleuca. Next base: position 85,722,727 of record NC_048218.1, read on the forward strand.
AAGTTCTCCTTGAAATGGGGAGCTCAGGGTGAGGAACTTCCATGAAGATTCTGCCTCAGGTCTCAGGGCAGGAGTGACCATGTCTCACCAGAGGCTGTGGTTGTGCCAAGCCAGCTGGCTATGCCCCATGGGTTGCTAAACCGGGGGTGGGGGTGGAATTTACCCTCTCATCCCTTGTGAGAAAGACTGTAAGAATATATCACTTATGACTTTCAAACAAAGCCTCATTGTAGAACATGGGACAGAGCAGTCCTTTGACTATGCTGAGCCAGGGTAATCATGCTAGCAGCAAATGTTGGAGGTCCCCATGGTAATAGAAACTGGCTCAGAAAGACAACTGCTGCTGAAGAGAGAGCTCATTCTTTCATCATTCATTTACCTCTTGAGCTTATTAATAAGAAACAAACGTTTATTGAGAATCTTCGATTTGCCAGGTTCTCTGCCCTAGAACACATATGAACCAATCACCACACACCAAGTTCAGCACAGAGGGAAATAAGCACAGGGGGAAAAGGACAAACTCTGCCTGGAGAGTCAGAGAAGGCTCAGAGAGGAGGTAACACTGAATCAATGAAGGATGTAAACACCAGAGATGTTCCAACTCACCAACTTTTCCCAAGCATCCAAAGTAATGCAAGTATAAGCAGAGATATGAGTAGTTTTACTTTAAAGATAGGAAAAGTTGAAATGAGAAAGGACAGGTCAGGACTTTTCAGATAACTATGGGGATACAACCATTGTAAGAAGATAACCCAAGTTGCTAATCATTTTTTATGGAGAGTAACTTCTTTCCTGGGCCTTTCTCTGTCTTCTCAGTTCTCTGTTGTTTGTGGGTAAATATCCACCTGCTATTTTAGAGTATTGCTGTTTAATTGGCAACCAGCTGTCTCTAGGAAACAAGATATTATGTTCAAGTGTAACTATTTTTCCACCTCCTTCTTATCACTGAGACAAAGACTGAATAGAGAAAATATTCTTAAAATAGATAGGCTCTTTAGAAAATAAAACCAGCAATGTGATATAAAGTTAGTGCTAAGAATTCTAGCTTTTCTAAGGTGTCAGTTCATGGTAGGCAAAGACTATATAATCATGACTAGGAGCAGACCTAGTCAAACGTTAGTGATCACCTCTCAATCAAATTAAAGAAATGAGCTGCTTCTTGAATCGCTTTTCTTGAGAGTGATTTTATTTGAAACTGTTACAGCCCTCAGAACTTTTGAAACTCTTCAATAACAAATTGCCATTATCTGGGAGCTGGCTTTCTGGTTAGCTAGATACTGCCTGTCTGCTCAGTATAGGGTTGGTGGGAGAGGCCAGAATGCAGGTGTGCTTTGGAAGAGGGTGATGTACCTGTGATTGGACCCATCATGAGGAAGACCACCCTGACCAGTCAAGGAAGACAAACAAAAACATCAAGGCCTCACTGGTTAAAGGGCCAACCAGAGAGACAGGGAAATCCCTAAAGCAAAGAATAAATAGTGGAATTCCAGACACATGGGTCCGTGGAGGGGCAGAGATGTGCCTGTGGGGTAAGGGTGGGGAGTGGAGTACTGCTGTGTCCAGCCTGCTAAGTGAACCCTCCTTCACAGAGGTCCTATCACTCGCATTCATGTTAACAGATAAATAGGTAATTATTTCATCCAGAAAACATCAAGACCATGATACAGATAGAAAAACACTGTCTTATAGATGTAGCAGATTAGCCCCAAAGAAGTTCAATGGCCTTCTTATAGTCCCAAAGAACTTAATAATATGAGAAATTGCATAGCAAACCTTGCCAGACTGAAGATGGAAATTTCCCTACAGGTGGCGGCTCCTATCCAGGGCATTTTGCTGCACTCGAATGGGGCAACAAGAAATGCTTTACAGGAGTGTGTGTGTGTTCCCTCCAGGTCATCAAAAAAATTATAACAAATCATAACATTTTGGAATTCAAGAAAATCTAATAAAGTTCAAGTCCTCCTTTTTATAGATGAGGAAGAAGAGGCCTCAGGGAATACAGTGACCTCCTTAAAATAATACAGCTACCAAAGTATGTGAAAAAGCCACAACTTATGCTTGAGTCATCTGATCCCAACTTCAAACTATCTCCACCTCAAAAAAATATAATGAGCAACAGTAAGAGAAACAAAATCTCTACTTTTTTGAAGGTAGGGAGCATTCTTACAAGCACCTGCAATTTCATGGAAAGACGGGCCTTAGATTTATCTTCTTGACCTAATCTACATTTCCGAACTATTGCTGTTCTTGGTGAGGACCACTTGCCTGCTACCTGCTACATAAAGTTTACCACCTTTTAATGACTATAATGGGAAACCAGTAGCTCTAAGTTTCCAGGAATTGTTCTATATTCAATTCATCCCTATCCATCATGGTTTTATAAATTCACTAAATAAACTAAAAAATATCTTTCCTCTCCTAAGAAACTCTCTCTGAGGTTGTAGCTTGGTGAATTTAAAGCACTATGAGGAGAGAGCAGAAATAAAAGCCAGCTGGAAAACAACCAAGCCTCCAGCAGAATTCTCTGAGCCTGTGCGCACGTGTGCATATGTTCCCCTCCACTACTGCAGCTCAATATTTGCTCTTGCTTTTGACCTGCTTTCATTTCCTGGCACCTGCTTCTGGGCCTCTGAGTCCATGAGAGCCTGTCCTGGTTGGACACATCAGAGGCTGTCACCCATCTGCATAAAGTATCAAGCCCATGGGTTCAGCCTAGGGACACTACCTGAATGTCGGCACGAGACGTCAACGTCTCATGGTGGCATTCTGATTTTCCTCCTACTCCTGAGGGAAAAAAGAGAGAGGCAAATCTTTAAAAAGTGCAGTATGTCACCTTGAAAGGTACTGAGACTGTAAAGCCACTCTGTTTGGGGTCTAATTATAATGACTCCTATTTACTGAGCACTCCCACTACTCAATACTTTGCATACATGGTCTCATTCCACGTTGAAAACATCTCTATGAGAAATGCATTATTCTTTTTTCATGACAAAGAAACTGAGGGCTGTAGTAGTAAAACTGGGACTTGAACTGGGAGTCTATATGCTTAACCACTCACTACACTGCTCCTAACGAGTTAAGGCAGGTAGGAAGCACTTGCCCAAAATAATATTGATGGAAAAGTGTCTGGAGAATATGCAGTCTGTCAATTCCCCCCAAACATTTCGAATTTCAGCCTTGGATCAAGCAAGAACTCTAGCAACCTGTATAGCCATCAGCTTGACATTGAAGGACATTATAATCTAACACTGAAGGACAAAACAAATCTAACACAAAGATGTTGTTGAAGCCATCATCCACTACCTTGACATAGTATCCCCCTTACCAAGACCCATGGGGAAACATTTCCTGTTACTCTCAGTATGGGGAAAAGCTGTATTCTCCTAAATAGTTACTTTGTTTGTAAATGTGAACAGAGTAAATTCCATTCCTGTTTGGTTTCCATCTTTGTTATGGCTTCTAGGAATTGTTAAGCCAAATTTATATCCCACATCTAGAAACTCTCCAGGACTATACACCTGTAATCTGTCTTTTGGTATACTATACTCACTCCTTGTTTTATTAGTTTCCTACCTATATTCTCCTTTGGTCCTGATTCCACAGCTATTAATTTTTTTCTTTCCTTCATTTATTATACTATCTCTAATCTTTCATGGAATGAAGTGCTGAATGAATGAATGAGTGGATGAATGATAGTCAAACAACTGTCTTCTTTTTAATGAGTTGGAAAAGATGCATGGCACCTATTCAAGTCCCTGAATTCCAAATCAGAGGAAAGCCCAGACCCTGATCAACAAGACGGTGCTTGTGGGAACCCTATGATCAACAGAGACAGTAGCAACACAGAGACTAGCAAAGTCATGTAATGAGAGAAAAGGGTGAATGATGACCTCATGGTAGCAAAGAGAAAAATATTAATGCTATCCCAAAAAGCATTTGAACCACCCTGAAAACCCTGCCAATAAGAAACAGAGAACTTTGGAGGACTGAGTTTCCACTCATGATGCTTTACAGGCTTGAACCAGAGACACCCATTAGCATAACCCACACTCTCTTGAGTTCATCATTCCAGACTGCAGTGTCCTGAAGACATAATTATATATACGTAAGATTAAACCATGTTTTCGCCTTGGTTTGCCTCACTGGTTTGCACTTTGTAGCTCCAGATCATAATTATGCTTTTAAGTACTACATTTATCTCGCATCTACAAATCATGAAGTGATGATACTTTTAGGGCCCCTAAACGCTCTCAGAACTATGCCTATTCAAGTCATCCAAATCTCTAGTTGTTGATTCACTATTGCAGCCTTAGCAAACCCAGGTTGATTGGTCTGTTCCAAAAGGTCAGCAGAGGAGAGGGAGTCCAAGAGGAAGCTAAATTTGGCCAAAGAGGAATCATATGAGTGGAACTTTGGTTGCTTAGACTATGAAAGAAAATACACTAGAAATTCTGTGTTCAAGGTTCCCCTGTTCGATCTGATAGACAGACTGATTAAGCACATTACTTTATGGCTGGGCAGTGATCTGGACCTTAAAGATATATGATCTTTCTAATATTTTCCTTAAATGATTATATTTGCCATAAGAAAATGACCTATCCAAGATTGGAAGTATCTGGAGGAGACCTTCATGTTCTTAAATCAATCAACCAACTAACAAGTGTTTATTGGTCATCACCCATAAGTTCATCACTGTGAGAAGCTTATTGGTGAAACCATAAAAGAAACCAAGATCTGATTGCTGCCCTCAAAGGACTTACACTTTAGTTGGAAAGACAAGCCATTATTAAAAATTAAAGAATCCTTATAATCAAAGCATTTGGTGTTAGTGATAAAAGTTAAAAAAAAAAAGAAGAAGAAGAAGAAGAAAACACTGGGAGTGGGGTTTGTTAAGGTAGAGGCAGAATTTGAGCTGGCCTTGAAGAGAAGCTAAAATTTAATGCAGAGCAAAAAATGAGAGAGTTCATTCCAGGTTGCGACAAAGAGGAGAAAACTCTAGACACAACTAGCCATAGTAGTTTTGAGCTGATACTGGCCTTCTCCCATCACTCTGGCTCAAGAGACACTTTCAGAAACTCCAGCAATTCTTTCAAGACACACCTCACAGTTTTGCAGAAACGGCTCTAGATTTTACTTTCCTTGTTTACCGGTTGGATTTCATTCAATTCTTTTCCCTTCCATGTGGGCCTTACTATCCCACTTGTATTTTGGGCTACAATTTTGAAAGCACATTTATTGGGGTTTGTAAAGAATGTTCAAAATACAGTTACTCACATATCCTTCAAGACAAAGTATTGCCCTTCTAGATAGCTCTGCTGCAAGGAGGACTCTTATTACACTCTGCACTGGGATAAGGGTACATCTTCTAATTCTAAAACTAATGTAATATGGTTCTATTTTCCCCCATCTGCTTCTAGTCATCTGGGAGCTCTTCATTTTTCTTGGAGATGACGGTGGAATTATCTAAGGAAAGGGGGAGTACACTTATCCTTGGGGACAGGGGCAAGGAGATCATTGATTCATAGCCAGTAGACATGTAGTCTCCGAGCAGCCAGTGATGTTCCTGTAACGACGAGAGCCTACATTCTCCTGTCAAGCTGAGGGCTTTAGAAACACCAGGGAGAGGGAAACAGCACGTTGTGCTTCTTCATAATAAATCTCCCATCTTATTGTCTGAGACATTTTCCTCTCCTAAGGACACAGGGCCTGTTTCTCAGCATTTTCCAATTGGGCTCTTCCTTGCCTCCCGCCCATTTCTATTAAAACGGTTTATTGGGATCCCAAAGAGGCAACCTGCCACATCAGGTTTGTTATTTTCTTTTCTCCCCCTCCCCCCTCCTTTCCAATCTCATTTAGATGCTTTTTCTTTCCCCACCCCCCTTCCCCACCTCCCCATCCTGGTCTTCCTCAGTCATCCATCATGACCCAAGGGACCTCTTTCTATAGGTCTTCAGAGAGAAGCAATTCCTGGGTTGGATTGTGAAGCAAAACATTATGAGACTCTAACTCAATCTCAATTACTATTTGGCACTACATTTTATGAGTGAGAAATGCAATAAAATAGCAATTTCTAAATTTAACTAGCATTATATAATGCAATTATTTATTCCAGAAGGCTGTTGTTTATATATTGCCTGCACTATTGATTAGTATGAAAAAGGCAGTGTACAGGAAACCATATAAATCGATCATTACTTAAAGCGGTTAATCAAATATCTAATTTGTTTCTATGAATGTCCCTCCAGGAATCTCACTGCATATCACACAAGGTACAAGTGGACTGTAATCCAAGTCCACACACGAACACTAGATTAGAATGGCGTCTAGCAAGAGATGCAAGGAGATGACTCTCTCGTTCTATTGTCTGAAATTCTGAAAGGGCCATTAAAACAGAGAAAACCATGTTTTTCTTCCACACACCCCTCCTCACTTTGCTCTCACCCTGCATCACCATAGGCGGAAGCCACTTAAGGATTACAATGATCCGTCATCATTATCACCTACATGATGACGGGCCCTCTACCCACGGCAAACGATGCCTGGACGCTTCAGGAAGTGAACGATGCTCTTCTGAGGGATTCTTGTTTGTTTGTTTTTGGCTTTATAGGCTCCTTCAGGCAGAATGGGGGCAGGGGGAGAACAAGAAATGGAAATTCAGTCAGGAAAACAATTAACTAGCACAGCTTCACTGCACAGTAACATCAAATCATATAGCAATTAGAGCCCCGCAAAACCCCCGGTTTGGTTTCACGTGCATTTAAGGATGAAAACAGATATGTAGACGGAGCTGATGCTGGACTGCAAATGAAAAAATCAAAGAGGCAAACATTGTAAAATTTCATTCTCTGCCTAATCACATTTCTAGAATGGTGATTTGAGCTCAGAGTATTTTTAGCCTGTACACAAGAAAATTCACCTTCTCTCTCCTTGGTAGATTGCCAGAGAATTGTCTATCGCTCCTTTTTTTTCCACATTGCATATAAAAAAGTGAATATTGCTTAAAAATATATTAAGCTGTGCCTGGGTGGCACAGCGGTTGAGCGTCTGCCTTCGGCTCAGGGAGTGATCCCGACGTTATGGGATCGAGCCCCACATCAGGCTCCTCCACTGTGAGCCTGCTTCTTCCTCTCCTACTCCCCCTGCTTGTGTTCCCTCTCTTGCTGGCTGTCTCTATCTCTGTCAAATAAATAAATAAAATCTTTAAAATATATATATATATTGCACGTGTTCACTATAATAAAGGGATTAGTTAACCCATTGTCCTTGCAGATTACCAAAGCTTTAATAGTTAAATCCAGGAAAGTAATAATTAAAGCTTCCCCCAAAGCAAAGCAACAGTGCTTTTAAAAGGTGGACAGATCTACCAATCTTTGTGTTGTTAAGCTTTACCGTGTAAAAAAGGAATTTACCGTTCTTTATCTTATGAAAACGTCAGTACAGGTGACATAACCTGCAAAATATTCATGTTTCCTTTCCATTTTTTTTTTCCTAATTGAGTGTTTTTCTCTTGGAAAGTTTTTGGTAGAATAGTTCATTTGTAATACAGAAGGAATTTCTCAATACAAAGCAATCCACGAAGGTTCATTTTCCCCTGTCTGCTTCTGAAGGTGTTTTTGTCATTTGACTTTAGGTTGAAAAAGGAAATAAAGTGACTAAGACATCTGCCTCCTTTATTTTTTGAAATAAATTATTTTGGAATAATTTGAGATTTACCAGAAAGTTGCAAAGGTAAAACACAATTTCTGCATATCCCTTACCAAGTTTCCCCATTTTTTTTACATCTTATGTTATCATTGTACATTTGTCAAAACTAAGAAACCAATATTGATAGATTGTTAGTAACTGAACTCCAGACCTTATTTGAAATCCACCAGTTTCTGTATTACCATCCTCTTGCCATTCCAGGATCCAATGTATGTGCTACATTGTCCAGAGTTTCACGTTCCCTCAGTCTCCCCGATCTATGATCATGACTGGTCAGATATCCTGTAGCATTTCCTCCAATCTGAGCTTCTCTCTTGTTTTTTTTCTCATGATGAGACCAGTGTTATGAGTTTTTAGAAAGAATAACATAGAGGCAAACTGCCCTTCTCGTCACTCCGTATCAGGGTACCTGATACCCATATGATGTCACTGCTGACATTAGCCTTCATCCTCTCTGAAGCTAGTGTTGGCCATGTTTCTACACTCTAGGTTTACTATTTTACTCTTTCTTTTATTTATTTTTTGGAGAAAAGTCACTGAGGCCAACCCACACTCAAGAGAGGTGGTGGGTGAGAAGCTTTTGGAGAGAGACACATTTACATATATTATTTGGAGGGAGGTATTTAGGAATTATACCATAAGAAAAACTTGTCTCTTCTTCCCACTTTATTTATTTATTCAAGAGTTGCTTCCCTTAATTTTAAAATAAGACTGATCTCTGAAGTGATGAACATCTTAAGTATACGAAACACTAAGAAAACACATCAGGGGTTTTAATTTTCAAAGAAATATTATTGTTTCCAAGGCCTTTTCAATAAACCAGATTAAATATTCATGTAATGTGCCCATGGGAAAATGTGCACATGAAGTTATACACCCACTCTCTGACCCCCACCGGAGCCCTGTGTGTATTATACAAATTAGGTATATATATCCCAAGCAGTTTATAAAAACAAGTAGCCAGGAGGGCACCTGGGGGGCTCAGTGGGTTAAGCATCTGCCTTTGGCTCAGGTCATGATCCCAGGGTCCTGGGATCAAGTCCCGCATCAGGCTCCCTGCTCAGCGGAGAGCCTGCTTCTCTCTCTCCCTCTGGCTGCCTCTCCCCCTCCTTATGCTCTCTTTCTCTCCCTCTCTCTCTGACAAATAAATAAATAAAATCTTAAAAAGAAAAAAAAGTAGCCATTTGAAACTTAGGCTGAAGCATTTTGGTTCAGCAAACATCCCAGTCACTTTTCAACCTTACTCAACCACAGGATTATCTCTGCAGAAAACAGAGGGAGCAGTGTCCACATCCCTCCCTGAAGGCCCCATTTGACATCCTATGGCACTCCGAGGACAGCATGTCTTAGACATCCATCACAACCACTCCATCATAACTACTCTCCATCTTTCGCCATTCATTAAGTCATCACCCGTGCCGTCAACAGACATTGATTTAACACTTACTATATGCCAAATGCTGTGTCTTGGGGCAGCAACTGGAAAGAAAGTTTATAAGAACAAGTAAGGGACTTAGAGAATAGCAGGTTCTACATGCAGCACATTAATGGGGTGCAAAGTGGGCCCAGAGGAAGAAGTAGTCCATCCACCCCAGGAAGGACAGCATGAATGGCTACATGAAGATATTGCTGAAACAGGGTCTCAAAAACTGTTTCCCAGGCACCATGCTGGGGTCGAGAAAGGTGGAGGGTGTGAGCAAAGGATGACGTAATCCAAAGGACAGCCTTGACAGAGGCACTGAGAACTTGCAAGAGTTGATGACATGAGATCACACACCTTCTGTGAGCGGATGATCAAGAGTGGACTATTTCTAGTAAGATCCTTGGAAGAGTGATGACCCCTAACAGAGGCTATGGTTTCCTTGCTCCTTTCAGTGGTTTACAGAATATAATAGGACAGAATAATTTACCAAATGATGCATGGAAAAGTACTTTGATGTTTGTTCTATAAACACACCAAAAGATTATACCTCATATCTCACTCCAAGGTAGAAAAGAAGAAAACAGAATAAAGCACACATTTAAACAACATTAATCAGCCTTTAACCATCTCCAGGCACTTTGCTAGGTACCCTACAAATATTCTTTCATACTTATTACTATTACCATCACCATTTTATGATGATAAAACTCAGTCTTAAAGGTTAACATGGCAGCTTACACACCTAGTAAGGAAGGAAAAATAGACTTTCAATCTGGCTCTGATTTTGATTGAGTTTCATTTCCCCTTCTGATTTTTTTTTTTTTTTGGTAGGTAGCAGATTTAATAAGCCAGGGAACTTCCACGTGAATCTTGTCTTGGATGCCTGCAAGAGGACTAGATCTCCTCAACCACCTGCCAGAATCTCAAGTTTATCCAGAGGATTTAGCAGCGTTCAGTCATGTATAGTCCAGATGGTCTCAATCACATATTACTCTCTTAAGGCTATGTCCCTAAAGTGGCTCCTGCTGTGGGACTGGTGGGCAGATCATACATTCCAAGCACAGGGGCAGGATGAGGAGCCTCTGATCGTCTGGGTCCAGCTCTTGGGTCAACCAGAGGTCATATGCTCTCCTTGACCTCCTCCAATACCACCCCTCATGGCCGACTCTTACAATCTCACACGTCCCCCTCTTCCGCAATGTGCCCTAAGCGGTCAGCAAAGGGTTACTCTAGCATCAAGGGGTGTCTTTGCTGGCTACCAGGCTGCCCTGGAGGCTCAGCACAGCAACAATGTAGGCACATACAAGAGAAAACACAAATGAAGAGAATGATTCCCAAAATAAGTGATATTTTTTTTCCATCAAAAGCCCATGATCCAAACCACTGATTTATTAAGTCCCCCAGGCCGGGTGTCAGATCACTCAGTGTGTACACTTGTGTCTCCGTGAGATTTAATAAAGATGATGCATTAGCATACTCATCAGGTATGAACACACAACAATCTGCTTGGCTAATGGCACAGATGACTACTTGTAAGGCAGTAATGATGTCCAAGGCTATTCTATTTGGAAGACAGCTTTTCTCATTCGAGACATTCAAGTGTTCAGAAAAGACAGGCTTTGTCCATCATTTAAGGCTTGCTGGGTGAATTTAGTGAGGCTTCTATGTGTGCCATAATGTCCTCCAGGCCGATGGAGGGAACAAAGACAGAGGCCAAATGATTGTACCAGTGAACACAGAATGTGCCCACCTGGCCTGGAGGAGAGGAAGATTGGCAGATGTGCCCAGGGAAAACCCACGGTACAGTGGCTCAACCACCCAGGTGGAAGCCAGTGTGAAAGATCTATGCCACACAATCACTGGGTTCCCTTCGGGGCTACCCAATAAACACTTGGGCAGCCCAACCAGTCAGTGCCAACCTTTAATATGACAGAATGACCTATCCTTTAATATGACAGAATGACCACACAGTTCCAGTAATATCTCTCACACATTCCTGGTGCAGTTTGGGTGGCTCTGTTTAAAGTAATTTTTCTGTTCTCAACATAAGGATGCACGAGTGCTCAAATGTCTAAAACCTGGGGTAAGCCACATGAATCATCCCAAATCTGGTGTCGCCACCCATGGCTCTGACGGTGGTATTTTCAGGACACTTCTAGTCAGCAGTTTGATGGGCTGCCTATGTAGTTTGATTGTCAGAGAAAGAACACCAATGCTCGGTGTTACTGTCAGCACGTGCCACAGGCTAGGTCTCTGGATCAGTATCAGTAATAACAGATGAATTAAGAGAACTGGCCTCAGCTTGTTCTTCCTTAATGTACCACCTTTCCACCTTTCAGCCCCCTCACTGGAGTGTTGATACCCACCATGGCAATCCTAGCGTGCTAGAGAGGGGCAGCTGCCCACGCATCCAACAGTTCAGTCTCCGTACCAGGAGACAGATGATATCTACAAAGCCGTTGTAGTACCTGAGCAAAACTGGGTCTATCCGTCATGTTTATTTCCTACAAGGCGAGAGTATAACAGCGCTGCCACCCAGCAAACAGGAGGTGATGGCTGATGGCATTTAGGGGCAGAAAAAATCAATGTGAAGTCAACAGGACTTTAGTCAACTGAGGCTGAGATTGAACAGAGTCACTACACTTTGGCTCAAATCTGAGTGAAACACCAAAGATCTAAAGGGTGCTGATGGAGGAACAGAGAGGTCGAATGCTACTCAAAAGGACACAGTCAATGGGAATAAGAGACAATGACCATGTCAAAATAGGCTGAGTGTCAAACACTTCAAGAAACTAGATTAATGGGGTGCCTGGGTGGCTCAGTAGGTTAAGCATCTGCCTTCAGCTCAGGTCATGATCCCAGGGTCCTGGAATCAAGTCCCACATCAGGTTCCCTGCTCAGCAGGGAGTCTGTTTCTCCCACTCCCCCTCTCCCCATTCGTGATTTCTATCTCTCAAATAAATAAATAAAATCTTTAAAAATAAATAATAAATTTTAAAAATAATCTAGATTAAAAATTTTGTCTGAAAATAAGCCACTGTAAATAAGGGGCTCAGCCCCCAGAAAACAAGCCTGGTAGGACCAAGAGAAGAACACCCTCCTCACTCCCACATACATCAGGGGCTAACAGGGACTCCCTTCTCCCTGGGTAACGGTGCCTTCTTCAGAAACAGAGAAATTCAACATCGGTATCAGCTCCTGTATAATAAAAAGTTAAGAGTGAAAAAAAAAAATAAGCGAAAGAAGAACTACAAGAAATCTTGAGTGAATATATCACTTTTATCTTTGGGGGGGGGCAGGGGAGACGACTCTTAGTAAAGGTTCACACACTTGTGGGTTTCAACCCTACTAAACACAACCATCCCTGGGAGATGTAAGTAGTGAACTGACCTTCAAATACACCCCCCCTCACTTAAGCCCAGTGTATAATTTCCAGAAGATCCCTACATTATGGTCACTAATGGATTGGAAAAGACAGGTATCTGGAAACACTCTAGCTGGGAGGCACACACCTGTCTGGATGTGGTCCCCGCCAGTGGCTGAGTGTCAGACACCTTGACTGTGGAGAGCAGTCTTAGGACGTCGGAGAGGATTCTACTCAGCACGCCATGGGGGCTTTACCTGGGCAGAGTGACAGCGGACGTTGGCTACCTGGGTTTTCACCGTGTCAGTGGGGACCGGCGCCCTCTAACTGCGGATACGCCCCTTCACCACGAAAGAGGCGGTGAGCTGTACCCCGTACCTCGAGCTGGAAATTGTCCTACGTTTCCGAATGACATTGAAAAACGTCCCTTTTCTCCGTCCCGGTGACCTTCCTCCCAACCCTAGGAAAACATCCATGGGGGTTATCTGTGCTTCGGTCCCCCGCTTACCCGTGAGTCCTAGTGACCCAATGCCGAGGGACGGATTACCTTGAAACCTAGCAGCTTGAAACAACGAACGCTCTCTCTCGGTTCTGTGGGGCAGGAACCGGCACGCAGGTCAGCTCTGGCTCAAAGTCTCTGGTTCGAAGTCTGTCCTGAGAGGCGCTCAGGCGGGCGCGAGGGCTGCAGGCCCGCCTGTGAGGCCGCCGTGGCCCCTGGCGCCTCTGGCGGGGCTACCTGGCAGCATGGCGTCGGGCTCCTTCCGGCCAAGCGCGGGGAGCAACGGGAGCTCCCGAAACAGAAGCCACAGCCTTCCTGACCCTTTCAGGTGAAGGAGGCTATTACAAAAACACCCCTTCTTTTCCTGCCTTAAGTTGGTAAGCAGTTGAGACAGAGACCCAGGAGTCAGGGAGGTGATGGCTGTTTTCACAGCGGAAGCAGAGAGCGGAGACAACGGCTTAAGTCCGTGGTGCCCACGGGCCTGCTCGCACCGTAGCCGCCTGCTCGCACCGTAGCCGGGAGCTGACCGCCTCAGTCACAGGCAGGGCGCACGACCCCGGAGCCTTCCCCACGCCGGGCGGGGGATGTAAAACTAGAGCCAGACGATGGATGCTGTTTGCAGAAGGGGACAGATTCAAGCAGAACGGGCTCTCCCTTCTTCCAAATTCACCACCCGGTGAGTATCCGTCCAAAGAGAAGCCAGGTGTTAGGTAGAGATCCCCGGACATGGAAAATAGTAAGGGTAGAAAATAAACCTCCCAATCCGAAGCACAACACCAAGGCCCAATCCTTAAAGAACAAACTGAAGTATGTGACCAGAAAATGTAAATGCCTGCAAGTAAAGAATATATAAAAATATATATGACATATATATACAGAATAACAAGACATATAGATCTCTTCAATTCTTGTTATTTGCTCTAGTTATAGTCTATAAAGTCATCATGAACCCTGAATTAGCAAAGACTGGGACATTACTCCTGGGGGAAATACAGCACAGGATTCTTGCAAGCCTCTGATCCCAACATTTTCATCAACCAATCAATATGTGTGTTTCTGTTTAAAGATGCCTTATTTAGGGGCGCCTGGGTGGCATAGCGGTTAAGCGTCTGCCTTCGGCTCAGGGCGTGATCCTGGCATTGTGGGATCGAGCCCCACATCAGGCTCCTCTGATATGAGCCTGCTTCTTCCTCTCCCACTCCCCCTGCTTGTGCCCTCTCTCGCTGGCTGTCTCTATCTCTGTCGAATAAATAAATAAAATCTTTAAAAAAAAAAAAAGATGCCTTATTTAATATACATTGTTGATTTGCTGACATTGAAATCACAGCCAACAGCTGCTATAACTCATGCCTGAATGACGCTCACACGTTTTCTCCGGGAGGCACCTCCCAGCCTGCTTGCACTGGGAACCAGACCACACTCCAGCACTACCCTGAGGGCCATCTTAAGCAGTGAACTCTCCAACAAAAAAAAAAACACAAAAATGTGAAAAATGTGGCATCACATAGGCTGTGAAAGGACACTTGTTTACAGTGCGAGAGGTGAGCCGAGAAGGTGAAGGGTTGCATTGCTGGACCTCAGGCGGCACCGTTCGTGTCATGCAATTCACATCTGTCACTGCCCTGCACATGTCCACAAATGATCACAAAACACCACAAATTTCGATTTGGGATTACAAGTAATTTTTAGTGAGTAGACAAATTTGCAAGCACAGAATGGATAAATAATGAGGATTGACTGCGAACACACACACATACACACACTTCAAGGGCAAATGACAAAATGAGGATGTGTTCACAGATGTCAGATAAAAGATGTATTAATTACTAATTTAAGAGATTTTGTAAATTAAAACAAAAGGCAAATATCCTGATAGAAAAAAAACAATATCAAAGGACTTATTCCGGCAGTCCATGCTTGAAGAAATGCACATAATTGCTAGAGAAAGAAAGCCCTTCGCAATGTTTAAATGATACACCACCTCTTCCTTCATACACCCTCCCACACTGTGGGTAGGAGTAGAAACAGTGCATAAGCCATTCTGGAAAACAGTGAGGCAAGGCTTCAGAAAGCTCATCTCTTTTAAACCAGTATTTCTAGTTTTAGTAAAATAAATAAATTAGTGAAAAGATACATGTCCATTGATATTCATTTGCACATTGTTTATAATAGTGAAGGGTAATGTGGGGATATGTTGTATTTCT
Source organism: Ailuropoda melanoleuca (assembly GCF_002007445.2). Taxonomy (NCBI): domain Eukaryota; kingdom Metazoa; phylum Chordata; class Mammalia; order Carnivora; family Ursidae; genus Ailuropoda; species Ailuropoda melanoleuca. Next base: position 85,737,921 of record NC_048218.1, read on the forward strand.
AAAAACAAGACACTGATTAAATTATGATATATCCGTGGAATACCATAGATGTTAAAAATGGTGTTAAAATATGTCTTGACATGATACAGGTACACTTTTCTTCTGTACTTTTATTTTAATTAATTAAAAAACATTGTCACGGAGAATTGCTCCCAATATATTTATAAGTGAAAAAAATTATAAAACAATATTCATGGCATGGTCTCATTTTCATGGGACTACAGGTATGTTCACCAAAATATTAAGAGTAATTATCTCTTTAGGGTGGGAATATCAGTGTTTCTTAAAATTTCCTGTCTTTCTTTTCAGATTATGTCTGTAATTACTATTGCTTTTGAAGCAAAAATAGCAATTTACATTAATGTCATGTCTGCAATGATCTTAGATTCTGGTAAAAATTGATCCTCGTCTCGCTGCTTCCAAGATGCTAAAGCATTTTCACCATTTCAAAAAAATCAGTTGCACTCATAGATTAATAGGTTTGATCTGGAAAATGACCTTTGATGGCCGGCTTATGAGAAACCGTGGTCTTCCTTATATGTCCTCTCCTGCCTTCAGATCTACGCCCTGTTCCCTGGATTTGAGCGGTAAAATCTCAGGCAGAAGGCAGAGCTTCACACACACACACCAGCACGTGGAGGTGATTACATTCTAAGTGGGCTTTTCCTGCTCTCTGCGTAGAGCACGATGAATACAATCCAGCAGTTCGGTGTGCTGTGGGCCTTTTGTCGTTTCGCAGTGCGCGGCTGGCAGCTCTTCACGACAAGGCTATCCGTGTAGCTGCTGGGGAAGGTGTGGTAAGAGAAGATGTCGTCTTCCCCTCTCCCCATATGGAGCTCTTCTACAGAATGTATGCCCTGCTATGTCCTGAACTATTAATAGAGCCATGCTGCTTTCTCCCCCACTCTGTTAGAGTCTCTTTAAAAGATGCTGTCTAGATTCTAGATTTTTATGCAGATAACCTGATTCCCACAGCTTCTCCTCTCCTTCAACCTTGCTGAGCATAATCTGTACCTTATTCTCAAATCTGGAGGAGTCTCTTTTTTTAATAATGATATATCCTTCAGGGATATGTCTCCAGCCTATCTATATGATGATGAATGCCTCTTTATCAACAAAAACTTAGGTTTTGTTGAGCAGGTCTTGTGAGCGCCACATCCTGTGAGCCAGGTATTATGGGGAGACACGTCATCCCTGCCCCGGAGGAACCTGTTATCCAGAGAGGAGTTCAGCATTTCCCTCAGTTAATATCCTCCATCTGAAGGAATTCTTCCACATGCGGATTCCATGTTCATCTTCCAGGTCACATAGCTTTTTCTACTGAGAGACTAAGAACTTACCTCAGATCTTTCAGGAAAAGTTGATCTGAATAAACAGACTCAGATCCGCCTGTCACATCCACCAGACACTGGGCGTTTTCCTGGACCCTCTCAAGCCTAGAGTCTCGGGTTCTAAAGACATCTCAGACCCTGGGTATGCTCTTCTCTTTAGCATGCTAAAAGCTTGGTGGAAGCTGAGTGTATTGATTATGACACTGGAAGGATATTGAGAGATTTTCTCTCCAACTAAATGCTAAAAGGTGGCACGTACCCAGAGCTGGGAAAGTCAGGGTTTGTACAGTAGTCTATTATATGTTGTTTAAAAAAGAGAGTGAGAAGCAAATCGATAATGACATTTTAAGATGTAGGTCATTCTTTTTTATGGGACTCCGCCTAACTTTGTGGAATAAGTGTGGCTTCAGAGTCGGGCAGGCGAGGTTTCATTTCCTGTTTCACTACTTACTAATTCAATGCTATTGGGCCTGCTACTTAATATCTCTTCACATCACAGTCTTATAAATGAAGGAGCCAATGAAATCATGCCAACCTGGTAGGGGTTGCAGTGAGATTAAATTAGATAACACATGTAAAGTGTGTGGTAGCAAATGTTCAGTTAGTCATTCCGCTTATAGTTGTGAGTGACCTTGAAGGAAAATAACTTTCTGCTTCATTGGTATACAGTAACTCATATATTGAGCAAGCTTTATTGAACTGCTACTAAAAGACAAACTCACATAACCACTGGAGAGTGAGTGTGTGGGGTCGGGGGTAGCAGTGGGGGTGGACAGGAGGGAAGGAGGAAATAGTCCCTATGGCGTGGAATTCGGTCTCACCTTCCAACAGGAAAGAACAAGCAGATTAGCAAATAAACACAGTTGGTGGGATAACCTCTGGAGCAGTTGTACTACACACAGAAATTTATAGCAGGGTCTCATTAATGTCTGATTGTTGCATGCAGGGAAGGCTTCATAGAGGAGATGAAGAGCTGCTTCCTTTTCTTTTTAAGATTTTGTTTATTTATTTGAGAGAGAGAGTGTGTGCATGGGGGGGAGAAAGAGGTGAGGGGCAGAGGGAGAGGGAGAGGCAGACTCCCTGCTGAGCAGGAGCTGGAGGCAGGGCTGGATCCCAGGACGCTGAGATCATGACCTGAGACGAAGGCAGATGCTTAACCGACTGAGCCACCCAGGCGCCCCAAAGAGCTGCTTCTTATAACTTGAATGCAAGTTCCCAGACAGAGGTGGAAAGAGAAAGACCCTCAGAATTATTTGATCATGAACAGCTCATGGAAGCCCCTGCCCTGACACAACGCCATGTGCACAGTAGATATTTGGTGAGTATTTAATGAGCTTACCATCTAGACAAGTGAAAATACATAAAGGTACATATGTCCTAGATACTGATTTTGCACATCTTAACCACGGGACTTTTTTCTCCCACTAAAGCTCATCTTTGTTTCTTTGTCAAGCTCCATACTTTTTGATATAGGAAATGTGATCTAGTCATTTTTGGCTCATCACTTCCACCTAATTTAGTCAATACTTTCAAAGTCAGGGCACCTGGGTAGCTCAGTAGGTTAAGCGACTGCCTTCAGCTCAAGTCATGATCTCAGGGTCCTGGGATCAAGTCTTGCATTGGGTTCGAGCCTGCTTCTCCCTCTCCCTCTGCTCTTCCTCCACTCATGCTCACTGGCTCGCTCTCTCCCTCTCTCTTTCTCAAATAAATAAAATCTTTAAAAAAATATAGTTTCTTAGTCATTTCAGGAAATGACTTCTCACGTTCAGGATTCTGCCTCTCCCTTACCCTTTTCCAGGGATTATCTTCTTGATCTGTCAAATGGAGCTATTTACCTACATTGGTGTAAGTTTTAGAGATAATGTGTATACATCTCATAATACTAAGACCCAGAGTATGTGCCCCATATGTGAGAGCAACAGCAATTACCTCCTTCACCCCATCTAGAGCGAAGACACTCTTGGAACCTGTTAGCCCAATGAAAAAGAATGTCATCTTTTTCCACAAGGAAATAAATGTAATGGATCATAAAGTGGCATAGAGAAAGTACAGGTTTCCTCTCACCCTGATAACTGGATGCCCAAACCCTACAATTCCCTGCCTGCAATTATACCATACATCCTCAGCCAAGCAGAGCCCCACTCACTGTGCTGCTTGGAAGAGAGCTCAAGCCACAGCTGAGTTAGGTAAGACTCTTTTTTTAAAGTATAGCGCAAATCTGCTTAGCAATTCTCTGGGTAATTATGAACTGTGTATCAATAAAATTTCAACCACAGGAATTTTATCTAATCAATTTTACTTGATCCATTTAATAGTTTTAAGGGATGCCTCATGGTCAGGAAGGCTTTTGTGATTCCCTAATGAGTTACTTAAACCTTCTGGACCCAGGAAGCTCAATATTAGCGAAATAAATCAGCACAAGGTCATTGACTAGGATTTTGGCCAAAGTTCCAAGATGGTGATATCACATTAACCTTAAAATTTGGCAGGACAGTTCCACTCATAGATAACCCTAGACTGTATTAACAAACAATTAAGCAAACTATTTGCTTATGTAATAAGGTGAGGTTAAAGGGAGTAAGATTCATATAACTATTTTGTAAGCTTCACAGTCTTCAAGCCACTTCAACTATAAGACACTTTGTGTGTGACTAGATGGTAGAAGGCCTAGAAAGAGTCAATTAGGTAATAAAGAAGATGATTAATGACAAGATCGGAAAACAGAAGATGAGCCACAGCTGACAAACCCTGAACGCTCTCCAACATTCATGTTGTATTCAGTCATAACACAGTAAAGAGATGACTGTGGGGACTTACCAAAATAATGTTAGAACTTCAGGATTTTCTCCATGTTTCAGAGAACCAGGGACCAACAGGCCCCGGGCATGAGAAATCTCAGGTTACATGAGTCTTCTGTGGTTTCATTGAGGTTATGTTGAAACCAAATTAAGTTGTAGGATGAGATCTTCCTTTATTTACATGATCCATCCGGCCTGGTCTTCCCTGCCCACATTATTTTTTTCTAAGACTCGGGAACCAAAAAGGGGAAAAAATGGGACCAATGCCTAACTCAGGAGCTGTGCCTGCTGAGTCCCCAGTCCTTCCAGCCACTTCAACCCAACACCCTATCAATAGGATCATTTGATACTTGACACAGTACTTTTAACCGTTCTCCCCTTCTCATCAGTTCAATGGAAAACAAACACTAAGTGCTCCAAAAAACAAACTTTCTCAAGTTTTCTAGTAACCTGAGTCCTTAGAAAAACATGCAATATCTTTCACGACTCCCCATGCTTTTTAAAAAGATGTATAGCAAGAGTCAACTAGTTCCCTTTTTTCCTCTTTCTCCCAGACTTTTGAAGAGAAAGAATTTTAAAAGAGAAAATAAAGATGAGAAGCAAGTCCAAGCCAAGACTCATTTACATACAACCCTCCTTACCACAGGGGATAAGAGTACCTACCTTCATTTGTCCCTGCCTGTTAAACTTACAACCAGATTATCTGTTACAATTATTTCTGGATCAAAATACCATTTTACATGTGGAATTTGGGTTAGAATTTGTCATCTACTAACATACATCACGCTTCAACATTACCACTTCTGTGGTAACAAGATGTGGGGAAAAAAAACAAAAACGTATAGCTAAAATCTCCCCCCCAAAGAAAAACTGTTGCAGCACCGCAATTACTTGCAAACTACTCCGGAAAAATACTCCTGTATTCCCAAATAGTCCTGTAATTAAACTGTGATTCAGAAAAACTCATTGGTACCATGCATACCTGTTATTTTATACTCTAAATGTTAAATTCTCTGTCAAATGTTGAAATATTGATATTATCATTTTCTAAACCTTCATACCTGCCTCCTGTTGATTTAGGAGAGTCATTTTTATAATAATTCAGACCCAAGGCAACCTGAAAACAAAAAGAAATGCCAATTCATGTCAAACCGAAGCCAATTCTTGGGTGTCACACTTTGAAACCGCCTAAGAATCTGATCTCCAAACATGTTACTGATCTGAAGAAATAGCAAGAAATAAAAGGAATGTTTTTCAGAAAAACATTGTTCAGGATTCTCATAAATATGTGCATCTTTTAAATATCAAGAGTATGAATCTTGGCTAGAAGATGTTCAAATTTAAGCTATCATTTGTGTGGCAGAAAGACAAATCGCTTCTGATACTTCCACATTATGCTCCAAAAATTGTTTGCTAAGTTAGATGCATAGAAGCTGGAAACGAATTTTCTCATTAAAACGAGATTTCAAAATAGTAGCTAGTCCCCGAGCGACTAGCTATTTGAAAAGTATTAGCTAACACGACTATATTTACATTGCAATAGCATAGTGGCTACGGCAATGTTATCCAATCTCATGACATAACTGGGCATGAAAAATTTCATTGTGAAAAGAAAACAATAGACTATAAATAGTACTAAGAATCATTTTTATTTCTAGAAAGTATATGTAGGTGATTTTTTTTTTCCCTGCATTTCTATTTCTGACTTACAAATGATGATTGGGCTGGGTATTAAAATTTTTACTAACAACTGTACCCCTTCAAGTCCCACAGACATTGTTCTATTGTTTGGGTTTTTTGTTTGTTTGTTTGTTTACCACTGACAAATTGGAAATCCAAGGCAACTCAGATCTTCCTTTAGTTGAGAAATGTGATACTTATATCCCATCTTTAATTATCCTGTTTATTGTATCAAAAGGATTTAAGCAGAGACGTGATGTTTAGAATTTATTTTGTTAGCGTTTTTGTGGCAGTGCAGGGAATGGATCTTGAGCAGGACAAAAAATGGATACCGGAAACTATATTAGGAGTCTCTTGCAAAATATCCAGAGATACAGAGGGCATTACAAAGTGATAGAGAAAAGGAAGTAGATGAAAGAAACACCTCTGAGGTAAAATCTGAAACTACATTACTTAATGATTAATTGGATTTGAGGGAATAGGAAAAATTTAGAATGAATGTTCATATAATGAATGGGTGACAGTGTCGCTGGTACCAACATTAATTAGGATTGGACATACAGAGGAAGGAGTAAATTCAGGTGTCTGTGTGTTCTAGCTATCTCTTGCTGTGTAACAAACCACCCCAAAACTCAAGATTTCAAAATCATATTCATTTTCTTGTCTCACCATTCTGCAATTGGGGCACAGCTCAGTGAGGAAATGGTGTATGTACCCCCAAGTGGTGTCAACTAAGCCAGCTTGACTGGGGGGTGAGGATCCACTTCAAAGATGGTTCACTCACATGGCTGGCAAGTTGGTGCTGGCTGCCTACTGGGATCCCTGTGGGCTCTCATGTGGCTGCTTGATCTTTTCACAAAGGGGGTCAGGGTTCCCAAAGTAAACACTCCCAAACCTGAGAAATGGAAGCTGTCAGCTTCTGAAGGCCTGAGCCCAGAACTTGGCACCATGCTGCTTCCTCTGTATTCTGTGGGTCAAGCCGATACCAAGCCCAAACTTGGGACATAGAACCCACTTCTAAATGGGATGCATGTCAAATAACTTGGGCCCATGTTCTAAAACCTCCACCTTAAGTTCCACTGTGAGACAGGTAAGTCCAGTTAGTAATCCAATTTACAAATCTTAAGTTTAGGAATGAGGTCAAAGAAGATACACCAACTTGGGAGTCATCTATCTATAGATGTAGACAGAGACACATTTACTATAGTTTTAAGCTTGAGTTTCAAGCCCCTCACTTCCTTGGGTACAAGGTGAGGTCCTATACCCAATTTTGTAGTCTTTTTCTTAAAGAGAAATACCCAAACTATATAAGCTTCTGACCCCACAAAACCTGAGTCTACCCCTGGGTGGTGTTCAAAATCATGAGAGTCCATAGGATTATCTGAGGAGATTGTAGAGAATGAAAAGAACAGGGGACTAAGAATGAAAACCTGAAAACATATTCACAAGGTAGGAAAGAGGAAGTAGCTTATGAATGAGGTTTTTAGTTTATAATCAGAAAGAAGATTAGAAAAGAACTTTGTCACAGAAACCAAGGAGTAGAAAGTTTCAGGGAGGACCAGCTGGTAAACTCTCTCAAAATAAAGCATAAAGGTCAAAAGAAAAAAAGAACTAAAAAGACTCCTTTTGAGTTGGCATCACAGAGATCCATTTGCAACCTTGTCAAAGCAGCCTCAGAGGAAGCAGGAGCCACCTTTCAGTGTGTTCAGAGTCAATGTTAATTGGAAAATGGAGACAGCAGGAAATTTGGTTGAATAGGCATCTGAAATAGATGCAGGAAGAAGGGAGGCTGGGAATTAGAAAAATACAACTTTCTGAGATTGTTTTAAGCAAAAATGCAAAGCCTGAATAGTGTTATAATTCTTAAAGAAATTAAAGCAATATTTTAAAATAGTCCCACAGGGAAAACACTAGGCTCAGATGGCTTTAGACAAAAATACTCCCAAACTTTCAAAGAAGAAATCATCTGTTTCATACAATATCTTCCAGGAAATAGAAAAAGAGGAAATATGCCCCAAGTCATTTCACACCACCAGAATAGTCCTGATACTAAAACCACGCAGACATTAGGAAAAGGGTAACTATCTGGTTTTTAACTTAGTGAATAAAGATGCAAAACCTTAAACAAAATACTAACATGGTCAAATGGAACAGTGTGGATAAAAAAAACAATACACCATGATCAAGTTACTTTTAACCCAGGAATGCAGGGATAGTTTAATATTTGAAAATCCACAATGTAATTCTGCACATTAACAGATTAAAAAAATAAAACCATATGACCAATTTGATAGATGCAAGAAAAGCATCTGATAAAAATTCATCATAATACAAACTCAAAGTAAAAGGACAAAAGCCTAGAAGCGTGGTATCTGTGATCAAGAAATGCTGGAAGCATCCTCTTTAAAATCAGGAATGAGATCACTACTTCTTCTCAACATCATACTGAAGGCTCCACTAATAGTAAATGCTTAATAAATAAGTCTTCTCGGTTTCCGTGCTGAGCCTATGTCTCAACTGACTTTGCTAACTCAGCATCTACCCGAGAGCTCCATGTGCTCCTACCTTGGTATCTTCTTCTTGGCATGGGCTGAACAATGGAGTCATCAGTATTTAGATTTGCTGACGCCTGAGCTTCATCCCTAGAAATTCCTATTTGATCAATCTGGGATACAGCATGGGCGTCTGGATTTCCGAAATCTTCCCAGGCAACTGTAATGCACAGCTCTCCACCTGATGCACTGACGTAACGTGAGAGCAGGAGAGAAGAGCGAGAAGAACGGGGAAGGCAAGGGTAGAGCAGGGATTCTCAAAGCTGGCTGCACACTACAATCACCTAAGGAGCTTTTAAAGCACCCGCTGCCCAGTTAGCACGCTATACCTGTCCTTTAGATCAGAATCTCTAGAGGGGGAGGATTTCCAAACCTTTCTTCTCTGCAGCCAACATTGAGAACTATAGCTCTCTACTTTTTCCCTAGGCAATGTCCTCAGCTCTCCTGGATTCAACTAAACATAGGCCAATGGCTTCAAAATCTGTATGTCTTGCCTACAGTCACCTTCTAAACATGAACATTTTAAATCCAACAGCTAACTCTGCATCTCCTCTTGGAAGTGCCAACGTAGCCCAAAGGCCCAGAGCTGCTCCTACCTCACAGTCATGCGCACACACTCGAATCTTCCCCTCAGGCAGCAAGCCCCACAGGATGAGGATTATTACTGTCTTATGTGTTGTGTGAGAGGCTTGAGGCAGAGTTTCTCAAATCTCCCTTCACTAAAAATAGGAAGGTTTCCGTATGATTGGCATATCCTGCAACGAGGAATTAAGAGCCATGACTAATAAGAAAAGGAGAGTACAGGACCAAGAACCCAGTCCAGTGTTGATATCACTGATTTGAAAAGATTTCTGGGACAATGGTGCGGGGGTGGGGGTCAGACTACAATGAAATGTGCCTTACAAACAGACCAGCACTCCCACCTCCAGAAGCATGAAACGGATGGCAAGAACAGAGTCTGTCTCCGATCCCATCAAACTCTGAACAACATTGCCCAGAAGTGACTTTCCCTACCGTTTCTTTCCCTTCCTTTCCATCAGTATTAAAGGGGTGAAAAGGGACTCCCCTAACCCTCACTGCCACTGTAGTGAGAAAAGAAATCTTCCCACACCTCTGCAACCCATATAATAAGAAGGGACTTTCCTGCATACATGACAAGATGGGAACCCCCTGCCACAGAGGCATCTAGAAAGTCAGGGATGTCCATTGTAAATGGAGTAGGCACCTTTCAGTCAAGGAAACAGACCTGTCCTTGATCTTTTCCAGCTCGATCTGTACTCTTCATAAGCTTTCTCATGAATCTGCATCGTTATTTCCTATTTTACAGACAGGGAAACTAAGCTCACCCATGGTCCCAAACCAGCAAAGTGTTTAGACCCACTTGTCAGCACATATATGTCAGAATCAATCCAACATCATTGTTTTTTCCACATTAAAATGCACCAGGCTGTCCCCATTGTCAACTTATTTTTTAGTTTTTTTCTCTTCCTCCTATAGCAAGCACAAGCAGCAAAGAAGGAAGTTTTAAAGGGAAAACTCACTCAAATGAGATGATAAAGGCTGAAAAATTGTTCTCAAAATGTTTCCAAAACATCCCTTAGTATATTGAGACAGAATGCGGCTCATCTTTGATCTCATGTCAAAACAACAGGGAATAACACGGTGAACTTTTTCCATCTACCACTACCAAGATCAAGGAACCTGGCATCCAGCTTTGTAAATAGTCTGTTAGCACCAACCAGCAGGCCAGCTGGGGAAACCCCTGCACCCACTCCCTGGGAGCACACTTAGCTGGGCTAGGTGCCCCAGCGCTCTCTGGTTGCTAAAACCCAGCTTTCACCAGGCAAAGAGGGAAGGTGTGTAGGAGGGCCAGTCCCCTTTGAGAGACTGCCAGGTAAAGCCGCCCTCTCAGGCCTACTTGACTGGTGTTCAAGTGCAAGAGGGCGTCACTTGAGAGTAAGCGGAAAGTCTCTGCATGTCCCAGCAGAGCAGCGCCAGCTCTGCCGTTGCTTCGATTGCAATCACTCCCTGACTCACTGCTATGCCAATTTATTTTGTTGCTTATATTCATTAGATTAAAATGATTTAATTAGGCAGTGAAGTGTGGGCTTGTTTGGTGTGCAGCATTGCTCCTGCATTTTTGTTGTTGTTGTGTCCATGTATTTAAACCTCCAGGGAAAAGGAGAATATTTTTATTCCCATGGCACCCTTCAAGAACAAATTAAATATTGTTTTCTCTTGCTGCCTTCCTCATGATCTCACTACTTTTTGGCTGCACAATGGGAAAGAAACCACTTCAGTAATTGCCATATTGTGAAGAGCCATGGGGAGTGTTCGAGCTACTGTGTCATGGCACTTAAGTCTTAGTTTATAAGAATAAAAATAGTAATGGAGAAGAGTCCACAAAGATGCTGACTTTCTCAAGGCTGGCTCAGTCTTTGATTCAATGTGCCCCCCCGGACAGAAATGGCCAAACATAAACAAAAAATAGTCTAACTCTTTATTTCTCTTCCATGTACATTTCAAGAGAAGCAACCGCGAACATAAGGGGAAAATACAGAACGTTCCAGTGCCTTGCACACAACTGGTGCACCAAAAAATACTTGTTGATTTGCTCTTTAGAGTGGTTCAAGATCCAGGTCTTTTCCAATCCCCTCAACATTCAGGAGAGATGCTTCTCAACAAAAGCAAAAACTCTCATCCCCTAGCAGTATCCTTTATACCTTCCAGGCCCCCATTCCTTCAATCCTTCCCCCAGCCCTCCAGACCAACCCTATAACTAAAGTGTCCTCTTCTTTCTGATCAAGGTCTCATACTTCATCCTTTTGCAGTCCCTGAAATCTTATATTCTTCTAAGAAATGCTCTTTATTCTGTCTCCCTAGGCACACCCCATCAGTAACTCCTGTGCTTCCTCTTCTCACAACACCCCACAGAACTAATGCACACCTTTGCCTATGGATACCAAAGATTTCATTTTATATGTCAGTCCTCATTCATCAACTGTTTTCCCCCCAAAACTATACAGCAAGAAGTCCAACAAGAAGACAGGAATCCAGATGCTATGTCAGAGACCCTCTGTAGCCAGTTTAGCTACCTAGCTACAATGTCACTTCGTATGGCATTTAAGAGAGTCTAAGGAGCAAAACCAGACTGAAAACTTGCTCTTTCAGTGATGATAAGCAAGACCGCGGTGCCCTGCCTGCCTACTTATCCCCACCGGTGTTGTAGGCATAAGTTAGGCTCATCTATGTCCACAGGAAAATATCAGAGAATGACTGAAGAAAACCAGGATCATTTTTTTTAACGCAATTCATACATCATATTCATCACCTCAAGAACACCATTAAGGACCTCCTTGCCCAGGACAGCTAGGTCCCAGGGCTTTTACTTTGTCGTCATTATTGCTGCTCTGTTGCATTACCTTGGATTTTTATAAAATCATCTCAATTCTTTCCCAGGAGTCAGCTTTTTCCATCCTCCTCATGAACTGTATGGTTTGTTGGGATCTAGCTCCATGGCAAATGGCAGCCAGATGAACAGTCTCCTACGTCCATCCCTACATGCATGGGAGATCTGCCTGCTGTGCCCTGCCTGCCTGCCATCCATCCCACCCATCTCTCCAACCAGCCCCCCCATCCACCATTCAAAATATTTGTATTAATAGCCTAGAGTTTGTCGTCCTGGGCATTGAGCATACCATTAAGCAAGGCAGACATGCACTCCATTTTATGAAAATTACCCTGCAGGATATAAGCCCCTTTTCTGACCTCTAGACCGAGTTTCAGAAGCAGCACAGCTGTGTCCTTTTATAGACTTCTTAGTTGGGGCCACATTCTGCTCTGTCCCCATCTCTCTGTTCGCCCTGCAGCACAGAAGAATCAGGCCAAGTAGTATCACTGGCTTGTACAAAATGCCCACTTCTAGACTTTACTTGATAAATCTATCCCCAGCTCCCATCTGGTAGTAAAATGTTCTCAGACACTGTGACTACAAAGCCAATCAGAGCCAAGAAACATGTCCCTAATTCAACTGGATAATATTTTAATATGTATAGAAACTGTGGATTTTTTGGATAAGAAATGAATTAAAAAATGCACGATTCTCTCTAGTTCAAAGATTTTTAGAGTTAGACGCAAAGACATTTACATATTTTAAGAGCCAAAGAAATGAAAAATCCAATCAAGCACGCTTGCTACCTAAGCCCTTGACTTAGCCTGGTACAACCAGACCGTACAGACTGCATATCTAAAAGTCAGTGAAGTAGCAGGTTTCCCACATAAACAAAGCTAGGAAAATTGTTAGTTGAATCCAGTGACTATTGGCTATGAGATTACTCCACATGGAGGCTGTTTACCCTGCAACTATGAAAAGGGGCTCCATCAGATTATTTTAATCTTAGATAAGGATTTACTTACGCCCAAACCAGTATCTCCAGGCATTAGGCACCTTTGACAAGGCAACCCCCAAAATTCATAAGGGCAACACATTTTTCCCCATAATGGATAAGCATCTTTTAAGGCCCCCAACATTTTTAATTTAAATTATAAATATTTAACAAAATCAAACCTGTAATATTTATAATTTTGCATTAAAGAATCTGTGACTACTTGGAATTTCAAATATTCATACAAGAGTTCGGCCTTGTTAAGTCACAGTTAAGCCTAGTAATTCTAATTTAAAATACATAATTGAGTTATTGATTAAGACTTACAATTGTAAAAATATTATACTATTGGAAGATTTAAGAGATTTTAGTGTTCCTATATCTGTGAGTTTGATTCGTTAGATTTATAACTGCTATTTAAGTACTTAGGAAGGGTTTCATTAGTTAAAACAATCATAGTCTATAAAAAGAAAGTCAAGCAGGTTTAAATTATAAATGAAATTTAAAATGTTCCAGGCTGTTCGGTTAAGTTTGTAAATGGGACCAAGCACTACTCGAAGGCCCCCTTATAAGTAACTGTTAAAATTTGCTGAACTTATAAATAGAAAAATCAGATTTTTAAACTGAACTTGAAAGCTTATAGAAGAGCTACATTTGTGGATTTGTGACAATTAATTATTAATTTTTAAAACAAACAAAAAGCCTCTGAGTAATCTTTTCTGCACACAAAAACTGCCTTAAAGGATATTTTTTAAAGCCACAACATCCTTGGAGCCTAGGGATTGAATGGAGAGAAAGAATTATGCTCCCACAGAAAAGACAGGAAAAAAAATATACCGTATGGCCCAGAGTTAACACTAAATAGGAACTTTTTTACTACTTTCTGCTATCTTCCTGTAACTGCAGCAAAAATGCTACAGGATAATGTGGGTGAATGCAAAGATCAGAATTATTCAGCTGCTTATTATTGAATGACTATTCTGTGGTTAATGCTATGGGGAAAATGCAAAAGTACATAAAGTTTTTAATCTAGTGAGACAGGTAAGGTGCACAAACCTGAACCGATAGGAGAACAGAATGATTCAGCTCAATAAACAGTTACTGAGAGCCAACCTTGCAAGAGATTCAGTGATTGGCTGTAGGGACGGGGAGGGAGCTCGGCTCAAAAACAAACAATACGCTTTATAATTAAGTGCTAAATTGCGGGTTGGAAGTCAAGTGAGAAGCATTCAAAGAGAGATACTGAAGCATATTGGAACAGCTGAGATTTATGGATGAGGTAAGAATTGATCTCGGCTTTGAAGGATGGAAAGGACTGAACTCTGCAAAAGGGAGCAGGGCTGGAAGGGAGGAGGACCACAGCCCTATAGTACAAGGGGAACGATAGGGAACCCCCCACCCCCAGCCCTGGAAGAGAAAGATTCAGCTGGCTGACAGTGGAGTTAGACTGCAGAAGGACCCCCAAATTACACAGCACTAGAAAAAAGTTAGTTACTAGTCTAAGGTACTGAAGATTAGAACTCACAACAGGAGTAGTCACTTTCAAACAGTGGGAGGAGGTGGTATAGAATACGAGAAATCCTCATCTGTCCTTGCAAGGAGACAGCAGATAGTATTTCAATTTGGTGAATACAAAACAACAACAACAACAACAAAGTGTGGGCATACATTATTAGACCTTTTGGGGTAAATACCAGGGGAAATATAACCGAAATTGAAACAGCTTGTTATCTGGGAATGGAACTGGGGATCAGAGAATGTTGCTTTTCATCCTAAACTCATCTGCACTATTTGAGTTAATACCACGTGAACATATTTCACTGAACCAAATATGAAAATTCAAGACAAATAAGCTCCGTTATTAGGCTGCTTTGTTTGACCCAGAAGCACATTCACTACGAAGCTAATGAACCTTCAGCTTCCAGGCCCCTCACTCGTACTGATGCTTCCAAGGCCTACGTCTAATTTTGTAATGACGTATTTTCTATTCTTTCTCTTACAGAGAGTCCCTCAAGTCATATAAGCTTCAGGCCCCGGATGACCCTGGTTTGAACAAAGATCTTTTTCATTCCTTACAATTCCTTAGTGCCTTTTATACTTCACATTGTCCTAGAAGGGATCCAGTCTCACTACATTTTATGTCCCTTTTCATCAAGGCGCACAATCTCGGTTATGTGCATAAATCATTTTTATTCAAAATAAAAACCCCTATTTGACTCAGGAAGCAATACCAAGGCACTTAGATTTCCAAACAGAGACATGCCCCACGGGAAGTGGTGATTTACAAGGCATTCCCTTGACGCAGCTGGATTGGGAACTGGATTTGGGAGACACCAGGAGCGGAGGGACCCATTGAAGGCAGTGACAGGAACTGGCAGGTAAGCTACGAAGACTTGGACCAGGCGGTAACAGAAGGCATGGAGAAAATGAGATCCATACCAGAGGCATTTTAAAATAGAATTGACCAGGCCTGCTTACCAGCCGACGAGCCGCCCACAAACAGGGATACCCAGGATGCTTCCAAATTATATGTTGGGCTGCAGCCTGATTTTTCTACCCATCATTTGGCAAATTTCTCATAGGCTTCAAGTGAAAATTTGACCAGTAAAACCAATTCAAATGAACACATCCTGCCAGGCTTTCCATAATTCTAGCCAAATTTTTACGGATAAAATTCTAACAGCAAGTTTTAAAACAGAGAACTTTCTTTTAATAAACACAAGCATGAGCTTTCTAGCCCTGGATATCCATACTCCCATACAGAGTTTTGGGGAGCATGTGCAGACCCGGGAGCCTGACACAAGGATTCAGTTAGAGTCCCTGGCAGTCCTGTGGCTCAGGGCAGTTCTCCCGCAGACACAGTCTATCTCACTGTCTGTATTCCTACTGTGGCAGATTGATAACTAGTGCACATTCTGTGGGAGGAGGCACATAACAAAATTGTTCTACAGTGGTAAAGACATTTGGCAAACACATTAAAGAATTTTGTGAAGAACATCTAAATATTTCTTATTGCTCTTGTGAGCCAGTATTTTTTTTTTATTATCTCTGCAGTGTGTTCTGGGTTGAGTGTATGTAACTTGGGAAATCTGAACACATAAACTGTCAGTCTTTGGATTTTTCTATGGAAATAAGAAATTTAAAATCATGCGTGTATGCAGCCAAACCAGCGCAACCGACCCAGCAAGTGACGGCAGGTAATGACGCACCTGGGTTGTTTCCTGATTAATTTCACTGCCATGCATCTGGCTGGACTGACAGCCAGGCCTGAAACTTGGTAGAAACTGCTGTCCTTCATCCTCCATCTCTTGACTTGGGATCTTTTTTTTCTTATAAGTAGAAGCTAATGCTCTACCCTTTTGCCAGGAAAGAGAAAAAGAAAGGAGGAAAGAGAGAGAGAGAAAAGAAAAAAGAAAAAAACAACTTTTTTTGATGGCGTAAAAAAGGACGAAAATTTCACCTACTACACCAAATGCCTACTGAGTACAGTGAGTGAGTTAAGAAGCAGAAATACAGAGCTACATATGTTAGCACCTTCCTGCAAGAGCTGCAAAGCTAAGGAGTCAATTAGACAGACAGCCATCTATGAGGGCAATGATAGATATGTAGTAGTTTCCACATTCAGTTATTTCTCCAGAATATAAAAAGAAGAGGGCAAACCCTTTTATTCCCCCCCCCCAGTTTTTATTTAAATTCCAACTAGTTAACATAGCGTGCAGTATTCGTTTCAGGTGTAGAATTCAGTGATTCATCCCTTACATACAACCCCCGGTGCCCATCCCAGCAAGTGGAGGGCAGATCCTCCTGCATCCTAAATTTTCCTGCCCCCTCAATCTCAGCCTTTCTGACATTTTCTCCCACCTCGATCTATTATTTGTCCCCACTCTCTTCACATCTTCCAACTCTCCCTCTCTACTGGCTTCTTGCCACCATCAGCACCGTAAATGTGTTGATAGAGGCCCCTTCTTTAATTCAATTAATCAATCAATCCATCCCTCGCATAACCACTGCCCTTCACAACTCAAACTGTACTCCAAAGTCATGTCTGATCACTGTCTCCTCAGCCTGACCATCTACTCCCTTCTCATCCAGTGCAGTTTCACACCTGCCCCTACAGGAACCCAACCCCGCCCCCGCCCTTGGCAAGAAGGCTAGTGATCTCCTTAGGTCACATTCAATGGTCTTAATTTCCAGGATCTCTCAGCTGCTTTTGATACTGTTGAATCTCTCACTACCCTTAACTTCCTTGGGGGAAAAAAATCAGGTTTGCCCTCTTCTCTGGCTACTTCTTAATCTCTTTCGCTGGCTTTCCAAGTATTAGTTAACTATGATCTCTGGGTTTGTTTTCTGGCTCTCTTCTCTTTCCTTGTCCGTATTCTCCCTGTGATCCCCTCGTCTCCAATGGATTCAATCACCATCAATATGTCAATGACTATCATAAGCCCAGCTCTCCTTCAGTCTCAGAACCACAAGTCCGAGCGGCATCACCCTTTGCCTGTGCCAGAAGCTCCGTAAGCTCAACTTTTCCAAAACCAGACTCATCTTTTTGCTCAAACTCATTCTCTCTCCTGGGGGAATCTCATCCTGGTGAATAATGTCACAATCTACGTAGCTTTGCTACTCTGAAGGACATAGTGTCAAGGTAAGCAATGTATTCGATATCTTAAGGGTTTTTCTTTTATTTATCACTGTTCTGATCCAATTAGTCCAGATTTATTCTTTTCATCCTATTGTTCATGTAACTCTGAAAGTCAGTCATGTTTGAAAAATGAAATGTCACACGCAGTACTTTGGAAGATACAGAACATGCCTAAGTGGTTTAAAAAATATTTTTAAAAATTGTTTAAGAGATTTTATTTAGTTGTCAATCCCTTGCTGAAGTGCCACTAGAAATCCAAAGAAGTGTCTTTTAAGCACCAGGAGAATTAAATGGACCCCTATTTGGGATACCTTGACATTGCCCTAGAAAAACTTATTCACATGTAATTACATACACAGTATTTTATAAAGTGATCTATGCCCAACTTCTGCTCTTCCTTATATGTTGGGAAATTGTGCTTGAGTAATAAGTACTGCAATCAGGCAAACACAGAACAAAGATGGCGCAAGTGTCTGGCTTCCATGCTCTCCAAGACCTTCTTCAGCTGCAAAACGGGATAATGATACTTACCTCACATGGATGTTGGGAGATTTAGTGAGATAATGTGTGCAAAATGCCTGGCATATGCTGGGTGCTGGAAAATTTCAACAAACATTTTATTTTTAAAAATTTCTCACCTTTCTTTTTCCTTTCCTCCAATTTTGAGGCAATTTAAGCCTTCTGGTGCAGGATGAAATATGCCTAGAAAAAAAATCCCATATGATTCCAGATCAGAACTGTTCAAATATACCTGTAGAAAATTAAATTTGGTTTAAAAATATTTCAAGTGTTTCAAGTGTCCTAGACTGAATTTCTCAGGTGTACTCTATAACGGACCCAAATCCCTAGGGTACTTCAAGAGTGGACCTAACTTCTTGAGGCCCTCAAAATTCTCACTAGTGAGATAAGATTCAATGGCCAGGAGCTGTGAAGACTGGCTCACCCTCCAGAGGCAATTTTAGCTCATATATGAAATTCTCACAAAGCCTCAAAACCAGGAAGGAGAAGAAAAAGGAAGTAGAGAACAAAGGAGGACTCCGAATATTGTCAGCTATCTGCTCTAAAAATTCTTGGCTTACTTTGAGCCACCTTCTTCAAAATAAGAGCAAACTGGGAAGATAGTCCGTGCAATGGAGCTTGAGGAGGGGTCAGGGGTGGGGGGAACAGCTGACCACGCCTAGGAAGTAACAGGAATTGTTCTTTAAATCAGCCTAAAGGGTTCCTGGTGAAGGTGGAGTGGAGGGAGCACATTCTCTCTAGAATCCCAGTGAAAAGGGAAGAACCAAACTAACGACTTCCTGGACTAAGTTATAACTGTGTGAAAAGTCCATGCTGCTAGTGCTGGTCTAGCTATGAACCACCAGCAGCCTTCACAAGGACCCAGAGGCTCTTGGGGAAGATCCCCTTCCTAGTTTCTTTCGTGGAGCCCTGACAGGGAGCGCCCATGGAATGGGCCACAGACATAACTGGGCCTGCAATGCCAACATTATGAGTATGTTGTTAGTGAGATCATTGGCAGCCCTGACCTCTTAGTACTTCCCTTTTACTGCAAGAACCCAGGCCTGACTTTTTCCTAGGGCAACCATCTTCAAACTGGAGTACACATATTCTCTTGTGAGTACATAAAGACTTTCCAAGAAGGACACAAAAAAGGATAGCTTTAAGAGAATCAATTTCCTCAACTTCGATGAGTACTATCTATCTGAAAAAGAGCTCGATGTCAAGATGATCTCTTAATCTCCTGTCTCCTACTTTACTAAAGAAAAGCATACCAAATGCTATTCAGCCATAAGAAAAGAAGCAAATTTTGCCATTTGAGGCCACATGGATGGACCTTGAGAGCATTATGCTAAGTGAAATAAGTCAGACAGAGAAAGACAAATACCATATGATCTCACTTATATGTGGAATTTACAAACACAAAACAAAACTGAGCTCATATATAGAGAGAACAGATTGGTAGTTGTCAGAGGCAGGGCTGGGGGGGGTCAGGAAGGCAGGCAAAATGGGTGAAGGGGTTCAAAATGCACAAACTTCTAGGTATAAAATAAATCAACCCTGGGATGTAATGTACAGCATGGTGATTATAGTTAATAATACTGTATTTTATATTTGAAAGTTGCTAAGAGTTAATCTTAAAAGATCTTACCATAAGAATAAAAAATCATTACCATGTATGATGATGGATATGAACTAGACTTATTGTGGTGATCATTTCACAACATATACAAATACCAAATCATTATATCGTATACCTAAAACTAATATAATGTTATATGCCAATTATATCTCAATTTTAAATTTTGGACAATATAGATAAACAATATATATATATATTTTTTTTAACTTGGGTGGCAGAGATTTTACCTCCATGTATATATAGACACACACACTGACATACACACACATTACAACTTTTCCCAACCTTATGGTGGTACACTGCCCTGGGACATGAACATCCGCAGAGCAAAGGAAGAAGTCAGCCTCAGAATAGGTACAGAGGAAGCAAATAATGTTAATAACTTGAAATAAATACCTTTGTTCATACTGCTATAACAGAATACCATAGACTGGGCAGCTTATAAACAACAGAAGTTCGTTTCCCACAGGTCTGGAGACTGGAAGTCCAAGCCCAAGGTCGTGGCAGATTCCATGTCTGGTGAAAGCCTGCTTGGGTTCATAGATGGCCATCTTCTCACTGTGTCCTCACATGGCAGAAGGGGGAAGGGAGTTCTCTGGGGTCTCTTTTACAAGGCACAAATCCCATTCACAGGGCCTCTACCCTCATGACCTAATCATCTCCTTAAGGCCCCACCTTCAAATACCTTCACCCCGGGATTAGGTTTCAACATATGAATTTTGGGTGACACAAACATTCGGTCTACAATGGGTGACTTCTTTGCTTCCCACAAGATTGAAACACAATCTACTCACAGCTGATTTGGGGCAAGCCATTAGATCTTTAGCAAATGATTCAGGAGATGAAGAACGAAATAATGGCAAGTGAAGAATCCAGAGATGATATTGTCGTTTTAAAACTACTCCCATTTCTATGCGCCTGTTTATGTGATAACATTTCTTATGCGCACACAGGTGTGGGAACAAAAAATGAGAAATAGAATTAATGCTCATTCTAGCAATAGGTAGCTGTTGTCATCTGTGGATACATAAGCTAATTGGAAAAAAAGCCATATTCACCTCATTACAATATATGGTCAGTAAAAATTAACACCTCAAGCCATATAATCACACAGATCTTTTTAATTAAAATTTATATTTATTTTGTCGGCCCTGTAAGGATAGCCACATAAATTCAAAGAAGAAAAAAAAAAAAAAACCACGTAAAACCTGCCAGCAGAAAAAAAAAAAAAGCTTGTTCATGCATTTTTTAAGTGAATGATGATAGGTATCTGATTGCTGTGGTATTTGGATCCCACCGGACACATTTTAAAAAGTGATGTAACGGCTTTATTCTAAAATGTCAATTTTTGCAGTACACTGGGTATTATCCTTTGCCAACAACTTCAACTCAGAATGCAAAACTGTAGCTGTCATTTTAAAAAAGAGCCAAGGATCCACCATATTTCAACATCCTTTTAGGCAGGACATGAATGACAATCTGAGGATGAGAACTATTATCAATCAGCAGGCCCCTAACCTTTGCATAAGGGAGCGTCCCCTCTTGAGCATCAAAAAAAAAAAAAAAAAAAAAAAGGCAGTAGTAGTTTTACTTCTGTATCTATTGACCAAGAGAAAGTAACAAAAAACTAGGAGTCACACTTCTAAGTTATTAAGTGAATTTTTATCTTCATCAAAGTAGCATCTGCATGCATCTAAAGACTTTAACCGGATACTGATTCGAAGTGCATCATCCATTATAATCTGGAATGTTTGGGGTACTGGAGGATTCGCAGCAAATCCCTACTAACACCACACTGGCCTGGTCCCGGTCCTTTGAACTTTCAGACTGGTCTTCTCCTGTGAGGAGGCAGGAAACTACGGGACACCTGGAAAAGGGGAACATAGATTCAAAGGACTTTTGCAGCAAAGCAGGCAGCTTGAGTCCTGAGAGACCCTGCCTCAGGCTGGGCGGGACCCAAAGCAGCCCCTGCTACTCAGCTCACTGGAGCACGCCTTCCACTCTTCAGGAAAAGCTGGATTTGATGTGAAATCTCTGGATTTCCAATCCAATTAACTAACAAACAAACAAACAAACCCTCTTCAGGGCCACCTAAACACAAATGTGAGCTGAAGTCAGTTTGGGGACACCCAGTGTGCAACCTCTGCTCCAGTGCTGATCAGAGTATGTCCCAGATCCAAGGACTGTTCGTTACATTCCACAGAGAGATGCACATAGCAACCGAGAAGGACATTTGGAAACATCCATAGTAGTTTGGCAGAGTGGTTTTGTGAACATAATTTTCTGAATCTACTAAACAATGAGGCTTGTAGTTTTAAATCTTGGGGGTTAAATTTATTTATTTATTTCTCTATTTTTTTTTTTTAAACAAAGCTCTCAGCAGGCAATGGATGGACGGGGAGCTTAAGCGTGGCCATGGTCTTCATCAAAGTAAAGGATCTATTTGAAGATGCTACCTTTTCTAAACCAAAATTAAGGCTTGATACCTGCATATCAGTCTCTGGAATCTTCACACTGACTACCTAAAAAGACACAAGCCTGTGAATTAAAATGCACCCATTTCTAACAGGGTGACAAATATTTAGCAGTAAAAACCCTGAAGGTGACTGACGGTCTTTTCCCCCAGGGGAATGGGGGAACTATGTAACTCCTGTGACAGGCTCCTAGGCCCATTAGGTTACCCAGTTCCCTCCAGGGCCAGCTGTGGAAAGAATGGCCTGATACCATGGGTCACATGGAGCTCCTCCTCCCTCCACCAGCACAGGAGGACCAACCCATGCAAGGTCTTTACCCCTGGCATTGCTTGGAAGGCTTGCTTGGCTGGTGTGTCCATGTCTGCTTTGTCAAACATTCAGGGGTCAGACCACTGAATTCTCTCCTCTTTTTGACCATTTAGGGTTCTTTATGAGACAAAGGTGTCAGCCACCTAGTTCTGGAGCTTTGCTACCTGTTAATCAACTTCCTACCCCTCAGCTTCTGCCCAAGCGACCCACCGATCTCCGTCCTCCCTGCTCAGGCGAAGCTTCGGGATAGGAAGTTGGTTGCCAGGTATCAAAGCTCAACACCCAGAATGAAGTGGCTGACATCCTTGCCTCGCAAGGACCCCCCAGTAGGGCAGTCACAGCCAGGAGGGGTTCAGGTGAAGGCCAGGAGGTGAGAAAACAGAAGTGTTGGACAACCAAAAAGACAAATTCACAGGTCTGTACACACCTCTCTACTGAACCGAGGGAAAGCCCCTAAGTAAACAGTGCAAGAGTTGGCGGTGAGCCCCCACTCACACCCCACTGCGTCCCTCTTTCAGCTGCACCAGGCTCCGCAGACCCAACACCTACTGAACCATCTCAGAGGGCTTGTGCGCTGGGCCTCACCAGCTGCCTGCACCTCAGAAAGGGGGAATTTCCCTGGGGGGAGGAGGGGCGGGCAAAGTTGAGGGTGGGGGTGGGAGGAGTCTAGCACAGGCCTGGAGAGATTTCAGAAGTGCAACCTGGTGGGGGAGTTTTTCTTCAGACCATCTGGAGGGAAGTGGTCATAATCTACTACAGATTCTCCTGAAATGACCAAGTACACATAGGAAAGTTGTTACATTGTTGAGAAACAGGGCTCCTTTGCTTCCTCCTGGGGCGGTGAAAGACTTTTATATCAATCAGTGATCTCTCCCTGCCTGAGGTACAGAGTGATGAGATCCGGCCAAGGAAGAAATGCTCTCCCCCTATAATTCTGCAGGTAGCCAATTTGGGCCTTGCTGACATTTTTGCAACTTAAGATACTAAGAAAATTTAAAGGAGATCAGCCCTGTGTGGGTAAAGAAAGAACTAGCCTTTTTGGCAGAACAGAAAAGGTACTCTATTGTGTGAGTTATTGACTATTACATATTTTAACTGGTGTATGTGTGTATTAACAAAACAAAAGTGTCAGTGATCTATGTAATTAGTTATTGAAGCTGTTACAAGTATCATTATAACGGAGGGAGGGAAGAGAATACCTAAAATACATAAAATTATTTTTAAAAACTCATTCTAGGAAAAGGAAATGCCAGAGTAGTAAGATAAAGAGTCTTAATTAACAACAAATTCATCTATTTCCCTCCTTCAAACTGAGACACTCTTCTAAGGCAATTTGCTTGGAGAGCAGTTTTGCACCATAAATCTGGGCCATGTTTTCTATGTGTGTTTGCTCTGCATGAGGCTTTAAGAAAAACACAGCAACCAAACCACCCAGTCCAAGCCCTGGAGGGAAAGAGAAGACCTAATCACCCGTGATGGAGATTACATAAGAGAGAATTCCACACAAAAAAACCCCGAGTCTCAGAAGAATCAGCCTTTGGCTTTGTCATTAAAAAAAAAAAAAAAAAAAAAAAAATCCTTTTTCTTTTTCCTTTGTGAGGACCACTAAAAATGCTCCTTAAAGACCAAGTGGACAGATGTCTTTGGTAGAAATAGAGGTCACTTCAGAACGATTTATAAGTGCACCCCAAGCCAAAATGAAGCATGTATCGATATCTAAAGTGTATCTGCATTTAGTGCAGCAAAAGCTCATAATCTGTTTCTAATCGGTGCCCCCAAACACGCCCCTCACTGAGGAAAGGCCTGGCTCCGGTAGGCCACCCCTCCCGAGGCCACCGGGCCCTGAGGCTGGGCCCTTTCTTGGGCAGCCAGAGTGCTCCTCTCTTAGATAATGCCAGGTACTCTGGAAAGTAGCCGTGTAATAATACACAAACCCCTGATGATGTCAGCGTGTTATTGACTTTCCAAGTCTGAATGACTGAGCAGAGGAGCGGGGGTGGGGCGCAATCCATCCGGCAGCGCGGGGACCGGCCAAGCGAAAATGGGCTCGCGGGCTCGGCGGGGGAGGGGCGGCTCGCAGGCGCCGCGGCAGCTCCGCGCTCAGGCTCCGCGGCGGCGGCGGCGGCGGGCGGCAGCGGCGGCAGC